>NC_135619.1:30640000-30942097 GCF_053574225.1 Canis aureus
GATTCTCAGTCAGTCTGGGGAGTGGTCTGAAATTCTGCATTTTTAACAAGTCCTCAGGAGCTACGTGGTGATATGAAGTCAGTAATTGCAACTCACAATTTAGACTTCTGCTATTCTAGTCAGAAGGAGAACAACAAAAAATAAAATAAAAATTTAACAGGAAACGGTTGCATTTCATCAGTTGTTAATCTTTCATCTAGAGTCCACAAGCTTGTGTTAATAACTAGAAACTCCACACAAATGAGAATATCCGCAAAGGATCAAAACATCCTGACTTACCAAACACTTTCTGCGGCTCTTAGGCAAGGGAAGGTGGGGGTTTTCAAATACTGGTCAGTGTGAACACTGCTTCCTGTAACAGGAAGACACTTCATTTCAGCACTCGGGACTGTCGTGAAACATATCTGAAGGTATGCCACGAAACAGGACAATGAGGTAGAAAAAGCTTTCCTCTCAAAAGCCATGTGTACAGGAGAGCTGACAACGTATTTTCTGCTGAGAAATGCAGCAAGATCATATTGGTTTGCCCTCAAGCAGCTTTCAATGCTCTTAGAAGAGATGAGCTCTGGACTTGCCACCACTGGCCCACTCCTATGCAAGTCAGAGCCTGCGTTTGCTCTTCTGAGGGTACACAAAGTGACAAGGCACATCAGCAGATTACTCTTAATGATATCAAATGATGGTCTAGTTTTTCCCTGCTGAATAATGGCTGATTTTAAGTTCACTGGGGTAATAAGTTCTGTAGAAAGATAGAATTCTTAGCCTGCCGTTCTTTATTTTGAGTCTCTTCCTGATTTGGCAAGGAATCAGATCATTAATTCCCTCAAGTTCACAAAGCTTGTTTTTAAGGTAAATTGAAAAACATTTCATAACCACAAGTTGGTCTGAGCAGATCAAAGGAGAAAAGAGAACTGCCCCCTACCACTCCCTTTAAATCCACAGAAGCTGCGGAATGGTGATAAACGTCTTCTCTACCTTTCTTTCTTTCTTTCTTTCTTTCTTTCTTTCTTTCTTTCTTTCTTTCTTTTCTTTCTTTCTTTTCTTTCTTTTCTTTCTTTCTTTCTTTCTTTCTTTCTTTCTTTCTTTCTTTCTTTCTTCTTTCTTTCTTTCTTTCTTTCTTTCTTTCTTTCTTTCAATAAATCAACAAACTGCTCTGTAAATTTAGATTTCCACATAGCCAATGATCCCTGAATGTACGAACATGCTGAGCCATACGAAGGGTGGGGGCAAGATGGAAGAAGGCTTTATTTACATCCAAGGGGGCTGTTGGGTCTGAGCATCCCAGATGAAAGAGAACTGAGACAAAGTGAGCATGGGTCTGTGGAGTGAGAAGTAGTGTGCCAGTCAGGCGAGGGGGACAGCCTAGACTTGGCACCTCCCTAGAGGAATGACTCAATGGAATCTGTACTATAGCCAGCACAGAAGCAGAGGTCGGCTCAGGGAGCTCTGTTAGTGACTGAATTCTAAGAAATGCTTTCCCTCTCAACGGTGGGACACACAGGACATGAAGACCTTACAAGCAAACAAACTTTGTTTTCTGATGGAACAAATCATTGAAAACTGTTTCTGGGGAACACCACAAATTCAATAGTGGTAACTAGAAGCTTATTGGGCAATGTGAATTGTGCATGACTAGTTACAGCAGACTTGGCACAGGTTCTGAGGAGAGGGAAGGGTTCTGTAGATGTTGTTTGATTCAACTCTAAGACACCTGCTGTGAGCACCTTTCTGCTCAGAACTTTGGTAATGATTGTTAAACTTTAATGCCAGGCTGTTGCAATTGTCTTTCTCTTCCTCCTCCCAGGAGCCAATTATTTCCATAGAACACTATTACTGATAAACTTTCAATGATTCTCGTTAGATAGACTTCAAGAATTTTTTTAAGTCAAGAATTTTGGCAATAAAATGATTTCCTGTAGGGGGTTCACAATGAACACTATGTTACTGCAAATCTTCCTTCAAGAGAGACTTCAAAAAATAGAAGTCCATTAACCTTCAAAAATCTTCCCAGCTTGGGGCACCAAGCATGCAACTCTTGCTCTTGGGGTCATGAGTTTAAGCCCCACATTGGATGTGGAGCCTACTTAAAAAAAAAAAAAAAAAAAAAAAAAAACTCTTCCCAGCTTGTGCCATTTTCTTTAGCAATGATGTATCTGATGTGCTTGAGGGCATGCCCACCCCCTCAAGAGGCATGCTGCTTTCCTAGAAGATACATTTTGTTTTTTATGGAAATAGTTTCTTTTTTCATAGTATAATGTATTTTAAATACCACCCCAGTAAACAATGTATATGGTAAATACTATTATGAGTTTTTCTGACTCCGTTTCACGTCATCATGAGAGTGGTGATGATGGCTAGTGAGGTCAGCTTTGGAGACTAGCAAAAGCCACACAGTCTCTCATTTTTATGAAGACCAGAAATATATACTTCCTGGGTCTGATAGGAGAAAAAGGGATGGTTTCCTAGAATAAAGGCCACTTAACAGTAGCAAAGGTACCAGGTATGATTTTCAAAGAGCAAACTTTCATTAAATTCTGGGGAAAATGTGCTTCGAAAAAATTTTTTTGAGATTGATTTGCTGAGTTTCTTTTAAAATTTTCATAGGATAGTAAGGAGATAAGAAAAAATCCTTAAACATTCTGGGGTATAATGAATACCACATGGAACTTTTAAAGACTGAAAATGGATACCATATATTGCTTGGTCAGATGGTGTCAAAACATTGGTTGTCCTGGAAATGCAGGCTAAACTAGATTTCTCACACTGGAACTCTAGGTTACTTCTTTGAGGAAGGGAACTCATTATTTTGTTTTTATAAATTTTGCGATTGTTATTTTTTTAAGATTATTTATTTATTCATGAGAGACACACAGAGAGGCAGGGGCATAGCCAGAGGGAGAAGCAGGCTCCCCGAGGGGATCCTGATGTCGGACTCGATCCCAAAACCCCAGGATCATGACCTGAGTCAAAGGCAGATGCTCAACCACTAAGCCATCAAGGTGCCCCTAATTTTATGATTATAAAATACACATTTCTTATGGAATATGAGTCATGTGGAAGAACAAATATAAGATAGTAAAAGTTACCTGTAATCCTATCTCCCAGAGATAACTACTGTTGAAACTGATGTATTTTTTTCCTAGTATTTTACCTTTTTGGCTTCTTTTGGATAGGTCATACCATTCATATGATTCCATACCTCCTTTCCTCAACTAACATAAAGTTTCCCATTTCATTAAAATTAATACAAATATAGTAATAACTACATCGATATTTATTATATAATACCACAATTTATTAACTTATCCTCTTTTTCTTAGGCAAAATTAACATTTTACTGGGTGCCTATCTGTGTACCATACATTTTACATATATTCATAATGGTTTTGTGAAGCTGGTATCTCCATTTTGCAGATGAGGAAATTGAGGCTCAGAAGCATCAGGTAAACTAATCAAAACAACACACCTCATGGGGTAATGAGTTGCAATTAGGCCTCAAATTAGAAACCAGATCTCAATTAGGGCCTACATATTTTTCCCTACACAGTGCTGCCTTCTAATTTATTTATGGATACCTAAAACACACTGGTCCTTAACAAAATTTGGAAGTTTATCTTTCAAGATGTTCCCAGTATTATCCTTCTGAGACTTTTCCTTGGTGCATTCTCTCATCCCACCAAACCTTTTAGTTCCTTCTTGCTTAGCTCAGAGAGTGTCAAAATCCTGATTGCAGGAAGGAGAATGGCGCTGACACTAAATTTATTCTCATCCTTCCTCCCCCTTGCGATTAGTTCCAGCCTAGGTCGCCCTGTCCTACCCTGAGCACTCTTCTATCTCAGACTAACTCATAGAAGTGTGGGAGGGGCTCAGAGAATGTGGGCTTTTTGGAAATCGAATCCAGCCTCTTTTTGTTAATGATGTGTGTGTGTAGGGGAAAAAGAAAGGGAGAGAGAAAGCGTAAATCATACTTAGCATCAGGGAAGACTATTTAGACTAGGGCGATTGTAGGCTCAAAGAATGACCAAAGATAAAAGAAACAAATACCTAAGAATCCAGTTTGGTTATATAAAAATCAAAGGAAAGTGATTTGTATGGACTGATTACTACTGTGCAGATTTCTGCAGAACACTATAACTATACATATTAAATAGGTGCCAGATTTATTGGACATAATAGTTACAAGACTGCCTGCTTGTATCTTATAAAAAAAATTAGAACAGTGAGCTTATGTGTCTTGTAAGATAAACATATTAAGGAGGGCGAGACTGAGTATAGAGAAGAATACTGAACGTGGACCTGGAAATCTGGGGATATAGAGCCATGTTTGCCAGCAGTGTGATCTGAGGTAACTCCACTGCTTAAGAGTCTCCATTTTCTCACCTATAAAATAGCAGCATGCTTCCTACCAGCAAGAGTTATAGGGGAAGGTCATAAGTCAAAAGATGTGCTCCTCCTTTTGCATGCTGCAGAGAACAGATGTCACACATTGTAGAGGGTCTGCATTCAGGTGTCAGTGATGAATGTTTTCAGAGTATTCTTATGAGTCAGGCATTATGTGAGGTGCTATGGCAGGCTCTCAGCTCTTAGGGAACTCACATCCCAAAGGGGGAAGACTGCTACTTTTTAGTGATGTCAATTTAATGCCAGAGATATTAGAAGAGCTCTATATTAAGTATCTGTAAATTATAAATCACCCAGAATGCTATGAAGGAGAAGTATTTTAATAACAAGATTTTGAAAGATGGCTCACATACCTGCCATCCATCTCGGATCTTCTGATTGAAGATTCCATATTCGTATCGGATGCCATATCCATAGGCTGCAAGTCCCAGGGTTGCCATGGAATCCAAGAAGCAAGCTAAATTAAAGAGAGCACAGGCAAAAGGCAGAGTCGTCAAGGTTAGTCCAAATTTTATCTTTTAAAACAAAACACATTTCATCTTTCTTTAAAAAACATGGCAGCCATAAAACATTTTCTCTGAAAAACCACATGTGTATTTTAAAGCACAGAGATAGCTGTACAGTATTAAATTTTTAAAATAACATTTTAAAATTATAAAATGAGTATTATAGAAAAAATCAGAAAATACAAAAATGTATAAAGAAGAAAACAAACAGCATTTACTATCTCACCATACATGTTGTATGTAACATTGTGTACATGTTGGCATTTCATTTGAGAACGATAAGGAAGCTGGCCTGCCTTAGATATATTCATTATTGTGTCTGTCACTCACACTGCCCTTTCTAAGGGAAGCTGTCTCTATGGCCCCTGCTTGAAAAGATGGCCTTAGGAGAGTATTATTTACATGTGACCAGATACCCAACTAGCTGTGGCAGACTATCTTTCTGGTTAATAGAATTCCAATGTTGTTCAGATATCAGGTGGTCATATGCTTCAGGGAGGCTGGGCCAGGAAATGAATCGTGCTTTGGTCTAAGCTTCAAAGCCAAATCTAGTAATTCTATTTCCTTCACCAGTGATTGGTTTTGGCATGGGCACACAATGGCCTACAATCTAATGAGAGGTTCTAGGAAGTCTGCTGGGTGCAGTGAAAGATTTCCTTGATCTTGCCATTTTTTCCCCATGAAACGAAAGCCAAAAGAACCACAAAGATCCCGAGTCCTGAAGAATCATGGAGTCCTTGCTTAGTCAGTGATAACACGTGTCTTTGTTGGTTGAACTCATTGTTGAAAGATTTTCTGTTTCCTCTAGCCAAAACCATTAATGACAGCCCCCCCCCCCCCCATCCAGAGCAGCAGTCAAAAGGCTGGGCAGGGGTCTATGTTGTGGCCAGGTGCAATCTGAGGGGTTACTATTATAACTGCTACTGATTGTTCCTTTCAGGAATTTGAACTGAGAAATATATAGAGAATGAGGAAATGTACAATAGGATCTAAAACTGAAAAGAGCATTTGTAGATCAAACAGATACCTGCTGAAGTAGGTTCAAGTAGGTTCACGGTGGGGCCCTAAAACAGAGAATCTACAAAGGCCAATGCCTTCAAGTTACTGTAACATCACAGTGGTCTTCCAGTCCCTGTGCTGCCATGGCCTGACTCTGCTTAGTTCCTGCTCTCTCAGAGCTGTGGCCATTTGCTTTTTCCTTGCTTTTGATCAAATTATTTTCAGAGCCTGACCAAAAGGGTCCCAACTTTTTCAGTCATGTCAGAGATGAGGCCATCTAATGAGAATCACTCAGCCTCATTTACCACTTCACATTTTGACCTTAGCCAATGGAAGGTCATTAATATCAGGTACAGAGTGGGGTTAACCCAGACAACAAATAGGCCTGGGGCTTTACATAAATGAAAGGCAGGCTGGTTGTCATTCTTCAATGTGTATGCCACTGGTTCTGCTGGTCTTTCTACAGCCTCATGGAAAGCCTACTAAATTGCTCAGTGGTTGACTTTACAAGGCAGTATTTTTTAATACTAAAAGCAATGTCAATGCACACTGCAACCAATGTAGTAAGGATTAAATACCATGAAATACACTCCAATGGATTTTCAGTAATTTGAAAGTGTGTGTAAAATTAAGAGATATTGAAATCGTTTCTGAAAAAAGAAGAAATAGATTATTTTTCATAGAGTGCAATCTGATAAAGACCTGTATGGTGGTACATTTTTATTATTCAATTTAAATTTCACAAGTACACTGTATATTAATTATACTGGAATTAAAATAAAAAAAATAAATTTCACAAGCAATATATCCTCATTGTAAAAAACATTAAAACATTAACGACAGGGTGAGCACCCTCAATTTTGCACTCTTCTCTAGGGAAGATCAGAGGGAGCAGTTTAGTATTTCAAATTCCAGACTTTTTTCCCTATGGATTTATACATATACTTACAGAAAATATTTAATTTTTAAAAAACATAAATCGTATCACACTGTGTTGCTTTTAATGCCATTTGCTTTTTTTCCTTCCCCTTTAGAGGTCTACCCAGAGAAGTGCATACAGATCAATTTTATTGTTTTTATTCTTTTACTGCCTATTTTTTTGCAGCATATATGTTCCAATACTTACTTACCTATTCTTAGATCAAGGGAAATTAGGTTATTTCTAATATTTTGCCTTAGCAAACAATAATATAATAATTTTTTCACATGCCTCCTTGTGCACTTATATCTTAGAATATATCTTTAAGAGAGTAAATATCAGGAAGTAGAACTGCTTGGTCACAGGGAAGCATATTTTTAATTTAATGGAGTTGGTATTATCTTTTTAATGTTTTCCTTTATATCTGTTGAAAAATCATTTCCTGGATAAAGCACTCAAATTGGATCCATAGAAAAAAGATATTAATGAACTAAATCATCATCATCTCAATAATATGACAAGAGTATCATTGCCTACTAGTCAATCAGAAGCAAACTGTTAAGAGCACAAGACAACAACACAATGGTAAAACAACTTAGGTCACAGCTCACAAGTATGTGAAGTGAGTAGCTGTGGACAAGTGCCAGTGACAGAAAGGGGCCATTTTGGAAACCCGTAAATGCACAGGAAGGAGCAGGTTAACTGTGGGGTTTTAAGCAATGTCTCCAAGGGTTTTAAGCAATGTCTCTTTTGTTCCAGTTCCCATCTCTACTCTTTGTATAGAGCTGATCAAGCCATAGTGCAAACTCAAAAACAAAGACTTCTATAACCAGGTCATACCTTGCACTCCTCCTAGGGAGCCCATCTGTTTCTGAGAAGCCATCAACTGGCCAGGTAACACATAACACACTCACGACGTCACTTACCGGCAAGCCTCCCAAGACCACCATTGCCAAGCCCAGCATCTTCTTCAATTTCTTCCAACTCCTCCATATCCAACCCAAGCTAGAAACAAAAGGAAAACAATGCTGGATGCAGACACAAATGTGGTCATCTTGGGAAGCATGGTCATTTCCTAAAGCTCTGGGTCGGGCACCCAGGGTCATCTGTGTAATCAGTTCTGTCAGTTCCCTCACAGAGTGTTCTGGCCTCAGATGCCCACTGCAGATGCTCATGAGTGCAGATGCAAACCGTATGAGATGGCCCAGCAGCAGCATGGGACGAGGGTGGGCTCCAAAGGTCCTTTACTGGCTCTGTTACTTAGCTCTCTGACTCTAGGAAATGTAAATTTCTTTATGCTTTTCCTCTCTTATTAAAAAAACAAGGATAACAATATCTGCCTGATTTAGGGCTGTTATAAATTTATTTTTATTTATTTTTATGTTTTAAAGATCTTACTTATGTATTCATGAGAAACACAGAGAGAGAGGCAGAGACACAGGCAGAGGGAATAACAGGCTCCATGCAGGGAGCCCAACACCGGACTCAATCCCGGGTCTCCAGGATCATGCCCTGGGCTGAAGGTGGCACTAAACCAGTGCGCCACCTGGGCTGCCCATGTTATGAATTTAAATGAGCTTATACAAACAAAGCATTTAGAATTACTCCAAACAGATATTTCTCAATAAATGTTAGCTACTACTATTTCTTAAAATTATTTTCTTGTGTGCTACGTAGAAAATGTCAGGAATGGTCTAGCACCATGTTGACACTAACTGGGCTGAAGGATTTTGGAAACTATCAAAAAGTATGAGGTCAGACTTTCTGGGATGGACTAAAGTTCATTTTTCATGACCACAACACATTATTTACTCAGTAGGGTCAATGGTTGTTAACCCAAAACCAGTTACTGAGTCACTGCCCATGAGACCTAGGGCCAAGGAACAGTCTGGGAAACAGTCTGTGGGCCAGGTAGACAAGGGCTAAAATCCTCTGCTTCTTTCTGTGGTGGGTAAGGGACTCTGGGAGGCCAATGAGGACCTGTGAGCTTGGTGATGGATGGAACCGGTTGCCAGCCAGCTCCCTGCCCCATGTGTTTGGCTTGCACAGCCAGAGGCCCCTGGCACCAGCATGGACTCGTGTCAGAATTTCGTGGACCTGGAGATTGCTTTGGGCCACTCATCTTACAATGAAGAAACTGATGGCTAGATAAATTAAGTGACCTGTCCTATGCTGACTAGATAGCAATCTAGCCTATGCTTGGCTAATAATGTTTTGTTGTGCAAATGACTGTATTCTTATCTGAAAGTGATGCAATCCATTGAATTAGGCATTATTTAAAATGGAAACATAATTTACACACTTACAAACATAAACACAAATTAGAACCAAGCTTGAAGTTAATGCCCCAGTTTCAATGGAGCCACATACTTGGATCTCCACCCTTACAACCAAAAGTGGCTTCCTCACACAAGTCTTGATAACTAAATCTTCTGAGAGTTCAAAAATGGCTTTGCCTTTATTTTTGAAGGGGCTTCCAAATTTGCTCCCCGTGACAAGAGTTCAGCAGGGTCCTTGCACAAGCCAACAACACAATGGTTAAGTAACTTAGGTAATACCACAAAATTTATGTGACTTGAGTAGCTGTGAACAAATAACCATAAGGTAAAGAAGAGGCCACTTTGGAACCCACTCAGTGCCAATGCTAACACTCAGGATTTTTTCAGTTCTAAAAATGGAAGTCTAAAGTAGGCTGTAAACCTTGAGGCAGTTGATATAGGTTACTTCACCCACCTGGTTAGATGCCAGGCCAGGGGAGGTATATTGTTTTCACCTAAAATCAGGGGAAGCAAAGAGAAGGGAAATGGAAGGGGAGCTGCAATGATTCTTTAGAAAATACCTATCCCCCTGTGAAGGAAACCAGCCCTTAGTGACAGCAGCTGGCCACATGAGACAATCCCAAGGGAAAGGAGCAGTTTAAATGGTCTCTCATGTAGAATATGTCTTTGCAAATACATATTCCTCCTTTCAATCACATGAAAAGGATTAAGAACTATTTGTTTTTTGGCATGGAGATCCCTGAAGCTCGGGAGAAACCGTTAAATACATTCATAAAAATAAGTTAGCATATTAAGTTTAAAACCTCAAGCTCCTCATTTAAAAAGGAAGTGTATTTTACATCTCATTAAGCAGTAAAGAAAGTATGTCAATGTAATTGAAAAAACTTATTATTTAACATGTTGCTTTGATATATGAAAAATAATAGTCAAACTTTGATCATTTTTAAAACTAGATAGGAGGAGTGCCTGGCTGGCTCAGTGGGTGGAGTGTGTGAGTCTTGATCTCGGGTTGTGAGTTTGAGCCCCACATTGGATGTAAAGATTACTTAAAAACAAGTTCTTAAAAAAAGAAAAAAAAAAAAAAAGGTAGATAGGAGTCCAAAGTAAAACTTTGGGATTCTGATAGCAGGGGCTCAGGTACTTTTAAAAAACTCGTTCAGATGCTAATTCCTAACATGTCCTAACATGTAATTTGCTGGAGAATGCTGTCAAAAACTGATTACAGAAGTAAATCTCTGGGGCAAAACCAGTTCTCTAACATTTCTCTTAAACCAGAGAGCTCCACTAGTTTATATTTCTAATTGTAATAGTCATAGCTAAAGAAGCAATTTTTCTTTTATTTTTTCAGTGCTACATTCCCAAGGTTCCTGAATTGAACTTGAAATTTAAGGGGAGAGAATGAAAGAAATACGGCGACAACATACCTGGTAAATGGCCTCGTCACAGGCATTCTGCAGGCCAAGGTTTATCATGGTGTTCTGTAACGTTCGGCCCATATAAAATTCCAAAGAGAGGTAATAAACCCTCTGAAACAAAGACAGGACATGTTAATGCTATAAGGACAATGTTACTTGTCATCATAAAAACACAAAAGGTCACCAATAAGAAACAAACAAGCGAGACTAATACAGGTTCAAGTGAGACTCCTACAGATGGATGAAAGGCTACATAAAAGCATGACTGACAACTGGCTTTGAGAAAAACCATTTTATACCCTATTTTTGGCAAAGAAGTTTTTATCCCCAGGGAGGAAAAAGGCAAACTCATCCAACTAATTAGGTTCAATGTTTGGTGTGTGTGTTTTCCTCCCGGTTCAGGTACCTCATGAATTAAGCATTTGTTTTGGACAAAACAGAAGTCAGACTGCCAGAGCTCATCACTGATTTGTAACATATTTATACAATAAGAGTTAGGTGGGGTTGACTGTGATCATCTCATCTCATCCAGGAGACATAAAGACTAACTCCTTCAACATACACACAATGGCCATAGTATAGCCAGTGTGACTGATTACTGCCGGTAATACTAGAATAATTTTATTCTAGAAAGGCTATGCATAGTCTGGTAATAACAAAAGACTACCTCAGGCTTATTGGTTTTTGTTCTCAGAGAAATGGGAAATTTCTCTATCAACTTAGAAACTGTTTGCCTCTGACATAAAGCCAGATACACTATTTGGGTTGAAAGTGAAAAGTGCCAAGGTCAGAGTTGCCTAAAACCTTTCAAAATACAAGATCAGTTTACTAACTTAAAATAAGGAAGATCAGTGAGTAACTTCATCATCCCCTTTCACAATACCTTACTTTCCATATCACTTCTCCTTTTCTTTTCCACCAAACTCGAAACAACAAACATCTATAAATGCATCAATATAAAGTCACTTCAAATTTTAGGGATTCCTTCATTACCTAATAGGAAGAACTCAAAAGAAAAGTACTCGGTCAACCCAAAAATATAAAAAGAATATAGCTCTAAATCACAAATGCTTATTACAATATTTAACTCATTAGTTATACATATATATTTAAAATAAAATATTAGTGAAAATGTCAACTTAGAAATTTTACTTTTTCTCGCTTTCATTTTTTTAAAAATTTTATTTATTCATGAGAGACACACAGAGAGAGGCAGACACACAGGCAGAGGGAGAAGCAGGCTCCCGGCAGGGACCTGACATGGGACTTGATCCCAGGACCCCAGGATCACAACCTGAGCCAAAGGCTCAACTGAGCCACCCAGGTGCCCCTTCCCACTTTCATCTTATGGAACAATTGAATTCTAAGCATTCCCATGGATTGTCAACATCCATTTCTTAGTGGGTCATATAACATGATTTTCCAGACCATATCCTCATTATTTTTATGCAAGGTGTTTGAATATTTATAATGCTCTCATTAGGGGTCTCATCAGCTTATTAGATGTCTCTGTGTGAGTCAGAAAAAGGTATCTTTTCTGAGGCAGAAACAGGCCAAAGAGGTGCATGGTGCCACTCTCTCCTACGGATGTACCCTTGTACAGGAGGCTACTGCATCCCAGGAAGAAATATCTTAAGCCATAAGCCATCAGGGCAGTTTTTCCCATTCTTCCCTGTGTATTCATGATCTTGATAATAAAATCCCTATGTATTGCTTTTTATGTTTTAGTGATCTATGAAAAGCTTGTTTGTAAATAGAGTGTATATATATCCAACCACTTGCAATTGTGAATTCACACCCTCAGATGACTACATCTGTGTTAAATTTCTTTGCTTCCCTTTTTAAAAAAAGATTTTATTTATTTATTTATTTATTTATTTATTTATTTATTTATTTATTTTAGAGAGGGAAGGAGGGAGAGAGAGAAAGTGGTGGGGTGGGGAGGGAGAGGGATAAGCAGACTCCCTGCTGAGCACAGAGCCTGAGCCAGAGCAGTAGCAAGTTCACAGGGGCTCAACCTCCTGACCCTGAGATCACAACCTGAGCTGAAATCAAGAGTGGGACACTTAACCTACTGAGCTACCCAGGTGCCCCTCTTTACTTCCCTTTTAATTATTCCAAATTAGCATGGACTTTAGACATTTTAAGACACTTCAAGGTCTTCCTAAAAAAAATGTTGCTTAAAATAAAATAATTGAAAAAGCACCAGGGCGCCTGGGTGGCTCAGTGTTTGAGCCTCTGCCTTTGGCTCAGGTCTTGGTCCCGGTGTCCTGCAATCGGGTGTCCTGCAATTGAGTCCAGCATCGGGCTCCCCACAGGGAGCCTGTTTCTCCCTCTGCCTATGCCTCTGCCTCTCTGTGTCTCAAATGAATAAATCTTTAAAAAAGAAAAAGCACCTCATTACATGACAGACTACAAGCACATGAATTTAAGGTGCTTTTCTATTTTGGGGAAAACTTCACTTCATATTTGCGGATATACCAGACCTTGAAAAATGGATCTCCCCTGTCCTCTTAGTCAGTGGTCTCTAAACACTTAAAAACATATTCCTAGTTGTAAAGTGTTTGAATATCTCTAGCACACCTTATAAATTACATGCATGCACTACTATTACCGATATTTTATGTATATTTTATACAAAGTGGACATTTTCAAAAGGCTTACAAAGATAAAATAAAGAAGATATAACAATAACCGGTATTATAAAAATAATGTTATTTTTATTCCTAGGATCAATCAGCAGACCTGGGTACTTCTGGGAGGCCCTATGAACAGGCTGCAACACAACTGTGACTTGCGGGACAGGCAAGAGTTGAGAATGGGGACACATGGGGGGAAAGGCATCCCATGTGACAGGTGCATTGTAGGCAGACCCAGAAGCGAGGAGTACTGGACATAAACAGAGATGGAGATGGGTTCAGTGGGAGAGTAAGGTGAGCCCAGGCAGATAGGACAGGAGGGACAGGTTTACCTGGACCGAGAAGGGCCTTAAATGCATGACTGTGACAGGCAGTGGGTGCCAAGATATCTGAGCAGAAGGCCAGATGTGTTGCTTTAGGAAGTTTAACTGGACAACAGTGCACAGAATGAGATGGGACCACACACCCAAATGCCTTCAAGAGCCAGGCAGAGAAAATAAATGTGTAATGGAGGTCACATGAACAATGAGGAGTCGTGGGCCAAGAAGAGGGGGTGTATGTATCCTGCTTGCAGGAACTGAAAATTTAACTGCCTAAAGGTGTCTTGCTGGCCAAATGAAACACAACAGCTAGCCACATTTAGCTGCACACTGCCAGCTTTACCACTTGTGGGAAGCAAGGTAATCAGTTAGAGGTCCATTTCATACACCAGTAGCCTGGGCCTCCAGTGCAGAGAAGTGAGAACGCAGGAGAGTGGGTACTTTAAGAGAACCCACAGGCATCAACAGAATTTGGCAACCTGTTGAATGGGGGATAAAGGAGGAGATCAAAGGTGAGATTAAAGTTTTGTGTCTAGGGAACTCTCAGGGTGGCAATACTATTAAAATTATAAACAGAAGACAGGCCAGGATTCAGAGGGATGATGATTTGAGTTTGAGGGAATAGAAGAGACCCAGGTATGCACACTAGGTACTCAGAAATGTAGGAATAGAGTTTGAAAAGGAATTGAGGCTAGAGGTCCAGATTTGGGATTCATCTGTACAGTTACCACAGAGCAGGGGAGATGGGAAGAAGGCTTGGACACACTTACTGACTCCACTCTGTGTCCCAGTGAGGGCAGGGACCTTCTGTTAGGGAAACGGTTGTCACAGAGGGAAATACTTTACTGATGTGTGTAGAGTGAATCTTGTTTGCTGTTATATCCCCAGCGGATCACCTAGTTCTCTCTGTACTCAGGTAGGAAAGCACTATCCAATGAAGAAACCCATCAGAGGACAGGAGAACAATAAAGCACCAGATAATCCATCAGAGGAGAAACATACAAGGTGAGCACGTTCTGTGGTGCTAAGGGCTATGAAGGTAGGTGTAGGTGTGTGTGTGTGTGTGTGTGTGTGTGTGTGTGTGTTAGGGGGTGGGGTGAGGTTCTAAAACTTCCTCTCATAGTCTCACTCTCCAGTTCAAAAACTTAAATTATTTTTAATGGGAGGTACAGTCCCTTCTATACAAATAAAAGATACAGTAAATATAAGTATACACTAAGTGTTTTCTAAGATAATATTTTAGCACTTGCCACTTTTGGGTAGAGGCCTAGGCCTCTGGGGGTGCAGAAGCATTTGGAAGCTTTGTTAGAGCTGCAGTTTCTTACTACAAGAATTTACTTTCCTTTGTTCGTGGGTTCTTTGGACTAGTCTTTTTCCCCCCTGTTTTTACATATTAAAACCATTCCTAAAAAAAAACCAAAAAAAAAAACAACATTCCTAATGGATGTTTATATTCATTTCCCACTGCCTCCTGGATATATCTCTTTCACCCTTTCCAATATGCCTCCAGCCAGTTTTTCCAGTTTCCTCTCCCAATACATTCTCACACCCACCTCGCTGTGCACAACACGATACCTCTTCCTGCCAGGTCCTTTCCAACCTTCCCACCCCACCTTCCCACACTGGCCAGGTGTCCCCTCTGTGCGCCCCAAAGCGCCCTGAGGACCCTTGCTTTCTAGCCCCCAGCGCAGTGGGGAGGGGTGGTCGGTGAGCGGCCTGCCCCAGCAGCTCCCGGAGTAGGTCTGAGTCCAGAGCGAGTCCCCGCCCTCCGCCTCCAACCCGCAGGCAACGAGGAGGTGCGGCAGCTCCACTCCCCTCTCGGAGCAACTGCTGGGAGCGACGGGCGCGCTCCGACCGAGGGGCGGGACCTCTGCCCCTCCCTCTTCACCTCACTCAGACCCCAGGGGAGGTCGGGGTCAGCCACGCATCCCCCAGGCCAGCGTCTCCAAAGGCTCTCGGGGCACTGGGGCACCTTCCTTCGACTCTTTTTTTGCCTCCTCTGCACTCCTCCCCCCGCCCCGCTACCCCGCGCCCCCGTCTTATTACCCTCGGACGGTCTCGGTGTTTATCTCCCCTCCCAAAACATCAAACTTAGCCAAAGCGGGGCTTTCTTTTGTGGGTTTTGCTCAGGGCCGCCTGGCCTAGAACGGTGCCCGGCGTACGCACTGGGGGCGCCGAGTGCCTCCCATTAAATGCTGATGTGGATGCTGCAGTTTGTGGACTACGCGGGCGGGCGAGGGAGGCCTGGACACAGGCCTGGGCGCAGGGCGCGGGGGGGCCCCGGGAGCGCGGGGCGCGGGGGGGCGCGGCGGGCGGCGGGGCCGAGCCGCGGTGCAGTGCGTGGGCCGCGCAGGGGCCGTGGGGCCCGGGCTGGGGGCGCCTCCCCGCGGGGAGCCGGGGCGGCGGGGAGCCAAGAACGCGGCGGGGAGCCCCCCGGACTCCTCCCGCCCGGCGGCTACCTTGGGGCACTTCTCGTAGTAGTGCTGCTGCGTGCGGATCCAGCGCCCCACCAGGTGGTCGCGCACCGTGTGAGCCAGCGCGAAGAAGTAGTCGCGGGGGGTGGCCACGTTGCGGTCCTTGACCAGCGTGAAGTGCAGGTGCCGGTTGAAGCCCTTCTTCAGCTCGGCCACGTTCTCCACGCCCACGATGCCGCGGATGCTGATCTGCCGCCGCTTCTCCTGGTCGGTCAGGGGCTTGGCCATGGCGGCGGCGGCGGCGGGACCAGCGGCCCAGGCGCCGGGGGCAGGACCGGGGACGAGCGGGCTCCACGCTGCGCGCCGCCGCTTTTGAGTCCGAGGGAAGTTTGGGGTCCGCCCCTGGGCGCGGGCCAGGGGAAGGCGGGGGGATCGCCCGGCCCGCCCCGGGCAGCGCAGCGGAGAGGAGCGGAGAGGAGCGGAGAGGAGCGGAGAGGGGCGGGGAGGGGCGGGGAGGGGAGGGGACGGGAGGGGAGGGGACGGGAGGGGCGGGGCGGCGGCGGGGCGCGCGGGACCCCTGGCGGCCGGAGTCTGCGCGCCCGCGGAGCCCTACGGGGCGGGGGGCTGGGGGCTGGGGGCGGGGCTGCGGGGAGGGCGGGGCTGCGGGGAGGGCGGGGCTGCGGGGAGGGCGGGGCTGCGGGAGGGCGGGGCTGCGGGAGGGCGGGGCTCCGGGGAGGGCGCGGCGGGGCTGTGCGCTCCGCACCCTCCAAGGGGGGACCTACAGCCGGTCCCCTCGGCGCTCCGCGGCTGCTCCCGGATCTGGGAGTCCCGGAGAGCGGCACTGGTCCTGTCAACCCTCTCGGGATGCTCCGGTGCCAGGAGGATGTCGGTGTGTGGAAGCACGTGTTGGCAGACTTTTGTGTTACAGCTGTTTACTCGCTATGTCATTGTTATCATTTCTCACCTGGGAGGGGTTCCACCATAAGCGTCTGAAGGCATCAGCGCGCTTTCACTTCAGCTGTCCCGTCGTCCTCCTGCTCCGTCCTTGGCATTGTCCCATCGGGCATCCTAGACCTCAGAAAGAGATCCCGGGGTGCCTCCTTTGCTTCCAGTTATTTTTCCAAGACTCAGGGATTCGGATTTCTTGACTCCTCAGACCCATCCCCAGTTTGCCCTATCAGAAGCTCACCCTACTGCCCATCTGCAGAGACAGGTTAGTAAGAATCAGAAAGAAAGTCCTGAGGTGCATCTTTGGGTTGATTAGGCCCCGGGAGCTTTTATGTCAGGCCTCCTGTTTGAATTACCTTCTAAAGGAAGGTTGGGTGGAGTACAGAGAAAAGAGAAGGGTATGTGTGTGGGAAATGAAGGGATAACTCACCCAGCCAGTTGCCTTGTTTACATAAAACAAAGCAGTCTGTGTTAATCTACAGTACAGGCTGATCTTTGCACTCGGCACCTCCAGCTTTGGTGGTGGTGGTGGTGGTGGTGGTGGGGTGTGTGTGTGTTTAAGCCTTGGCAAAGGCAAACGCATGGTATTTTAGGATGTCGGAGGCTTTTTCTTCTTCAATAAAGGGTAGTGTTAATCTGTTAGACTCTACTAGAAACAGTCCGTTGCCAGAATTGCCAGCCTTGCCAACAATGACTTGTATTATTCCTGGGTCTCAACTATTGCTCCCCCATGGGTGCTGTGATGAAAAGGCGCTTAGGAAGAGCTGAACAAACTGTCCAGACCTCACAGGACAAGTCTAAGTTCCCCGTTGTAGGAAAAGAACCCTGAGAAAGTGTGTTAGTTCGGGAGATTTTGGAGAAGCAGATTCTAAGACATGATTAAACAGGCAAAGATTTTATCAGGGCAAATGCCAGAGGGAGAGAAAACAGAGAAGGAGCCAAGTTAGCTGGAAGAGCATCAGACTATGAGGCAAGTCTGACCCCCCAGGGAAGGAGAGAGGGACCGAAGAGTGGGAGGGGGCATCCCAGGCTGCCCTGCGGTCCTAGGAAGAAGCAGCAAGGCCACCAGGCTGTTCTGGAGCCAAAGTCAACTGTCAGAGGTGTCCCTGTGCTCTCTGAGTCATCTGTGGGAACTTGCCCTGGAGGCGCAGCCTCTGCACAGGCAAAGCAAGACTATTTGCGGCCCTGGGTCAGGTCAGTTATTGCTGCCTGCAATCGGAGATCTCTGAGCCCATTCTGGTGGCCACCACAGAAAGATACTAGATAAACATGGGTTAACAGTTACTGTGCTTCAAGGTGGAGCTTACTGTGTTGGCATACCACTGTCGGATTCCTCCAAACTGCAGCAAGCATTTCCTGAGGGCTCCGGCTAGGCACTTCATGGGCATTCCCTCATTTAATCCTCTCACCAGCTCTGTGGGGCCAGTTGTAGTTTTCTTCCCACTTGGCAGATGAGGAAACTGAGGCTTAGTGAGGGTAAGCAGCTGGCTCAAGGTCACTGAAGGAAGGAGCCGAAGAGGTTTTCAGACCTCTGCACTTTGCTTTTCCTCTTCCAAAACAGGGGGTTGGGAATCTGTTTTGTAAACCCAAATTCTGACAGCACCTCAGCTGACCTATTTACCCTATCCACTTGATTGTTTCGTCCTGTTCCCTGGCCTTTTGACCTACTTCTAATACGTTTTGAAATCCAGGGAAATATCAGAAGTCCAGAGTGGCCCCGCAACAGATCACTCGCACTTTGGAGATGGGCATCGTTGAAGGTGAGCTGAGGTTTCTGTTCAGTGAGCATATTTAAGCACGTTCCACTCAGTGTATTTAATGTATGAGTCTGTCAACCAAGGTTATTACCTGGGCTCTGCTGTTTTAAATATTTAGTAAGATGACTGAGAGCCCAGATTTATTACACTATTGAATGCCCTAAGAATCTGCCGACAGCATGGCTGACCGAATTGCCACCTCTGTAATTGGCTGTGACTGTGACCATTCACTTGTTACCTGAATATATTTGGCTTATCTTAAAGCAAGTGAGGGTTTCTGACACTTTCAGGTCCTGTCATATTTGATTTGCTCATTAATACAGTAGTTTGACTTATTAGATGTGGTCCAGTGGGAGTTCTCTAAAAGCCAGAAATATTTAACAACCTGTCTTTTCCCTGTCCATCAAATCACTGACAGTCTTAATGTGCCTACTGTGGAATATGCTGAGACTGGGGAATCACTTAGTGCCTCAATTTCAATTTCTCTGAAATAAGACTAAATCTCTCTGTCTTAATCAGTCCACAACATAGCTAAGCCCTCCAAAAAAGTACACGTGGAGAGATACTAGGATATGTTAAAAGCATTCTTAAGATGTAAACTTTGGGTTTGGGATGATGTTTTGGAATATTCGTCGATGTTTTAATTTTCTCTTGGTAGTTTACTTTTTCCCCATCTCCCTTGAGGAGCCGCTCTAGCATTGGTGCTTACAATCTCTGAGGAAAGACATGAGCCCGCCTGGTTTGGGACAGCTGGCCTAGGTTCCCTACCATTTGGGAGATGCATGAAGAGTGAGGGCCAAGAGGCTGAGGAGACTGGGGCAGGGGTGAGAAGATGACATGACAGGTATGGGAGGAAAAGTGATGCTGCTGGTCTTGCAGCAAGGATCCTGGAGCCTGCTTTTCTAGGGAGGCAGCAGAGACCCCAGGTAGCCTGAGTATGTAAAAGCAGCCTGGGATGTTGCTCTGCTTCCTTGGAAGATACAGGGAGGTAGCAGGACCCCAGGGAGGATGTGGTTGCTTGGAGACTTTCCACAATCAGGGCTTAGACAAGTTCACAAAGACTCCTCACTCCCAAGAAGCCATCGGCTGAAAGTTGGTGTGAAGCTAACTTGGAGAATCTCCAAGGAGAGAGATGTCAAGGTCTGAGGCTTGCATCCTGCACCCCTTCCACTGGCGCCATTTGGTCTCTAAATGAAGGGACCACTTGACTGAGATCACATTTTTCCCCTTCTTGGAGAAATGGGGGCTCAAATGAGAAATTAAGCTGACATATGATAAAAAGCTGCAGTTTTTGCACAACTGAGTTTATATGCTGCTTGTGCTTGCTTTACTACTAATGCAACAATGCATGTTTCAGAAAAAGCTTTAACTTGTTATGGGAAAGAACGAGAAGGTTAATTCTGAGAAAATTTTGCAAAGACTTATGAACAAATTCTGACAAATGAAGGGAAAAGAGAAATGTGCTAAGCATAGGGTTTCAGCAGAAAATCATGATGCAACATGCCCTAGAGACAGCATCCCAGTAAGCTTGTCTCAGGCTCTTGGTCACGCAGACACTTAAGTGACCTTGCATTTTGACTTGCCTTTTGTGCACAATTGATTAATTGTAAGCATTAACCATATAAAACATAAACCATATAAAACGGTGGTTCTGGGGCATCTGGGTGGCTCAGTGGTTGAACTTCTGCCTTTGACTGGGTCATGATCCCGGGATCCTGGGATTGAGTGCTGCATCGGGCTCCCTGCAGGGAGCCTGCTTCTCCCTCTGCCTGTGTCTCTGCCTCTCTTTCAATGTCTCTCATGAATAAATAAATAAAATCTTTAAACACAAAAACAGAAACCATGGTTCCCTGAAAAGCTGTGGTTCTCCTATGCAAATTTTATTTGTTTTTAGAATTTAGTTTCCTTAGGGGGTAAATTTAAAGAATCACCAACACCAGGTTCTCAAATGCAAAATACTTTCACATTTCTGAACTGTTTAATTACTAGCCTTTAAAGCTTTAATCAGTAAGGTGTTTAGATACTGAGTGCTTAAAACATACAACACAAGAGAAAAACAGCTTCCTTTTCACTTAATATTTTCAAGGATGGAGCCTGGGAGTTGGGATGGTATATTGAAAGCTGTCCTCCAACACAAATGCAGTTTTGCATGTTTAGTTTTCATACCATAATCTAGCTGTTTTTCATTTTCAATATTTCTAATTCATTGATTTATTAGAAAAATATTTTTAAGTGCCTACTGTGTATCCAGCATTGCACTGGGCACTTGAGATACATCAATGAACCAAACTGACCATAGAGCAGCCAGATACATTGTTTCCCCAGTATTCTGTTTTCTGGGGACTACCTCTCCCTCTTTACCACCCCCTCACCCTTATACATTTAAAAATAAGTCTATATACTTATTCTGGGAGTGGTCATTTTACAATCTGACCCAGGTTTTACCACCATGACTATAGGACTTCCCTGTGGTCCTGTCACAGATGAAAGAAGGACCTAGAAGTATTGGTGAACTTGGAAAGTCAACAAAGGAATCATTGAATGATCACCGACTATACAAGGTACCATGTTCTCTGCTAATGGTACAAAAGATACAGGCCACGGTCTCAGCCTTACCAAGAACTTTTTATTTTTTTATTTTTTTATTTTTTTATTTTTTATTTTTTATTTTATTTTATTTTTTTATTGGTGTTCATTTTTTATTTTTTTATTTTTTATTTTTTATTTTATTTTATTTTTTTATTGGTGTTCAACCAAGAACTTTTAAACTATGTTAAGGTACCACACTCACATGAAAATACAAGGCAGGGGGCGCCTGGGTACCTCAGGTGGTTAAGCACCTAACCCTTGATTTTGGCTCAGGTCATGATCTCAGGGCGCGGACATTAAGCCCTCGCCGGGCTCCACGCTGGGCTTGGAGGCTCTCCCTCTCCCTCTGCCTCTCTCCCCCACTCTCTCCAAAAAGAAAGAAAGAAAGAAGAATGAATGAAAGAAAGAAAGAAAGAAAGAAAGAAAGAAAGAAAGAAAGAAAGAAAAGAAAAGAAAAGAAAAGAAAATACAAAGCAGAATATGCTAAAGGAAAAAAATAATTGGCCCAGAATGTAAGTTCACAGGAAGGAAGGAGGAACAACCTTGTCTTTGTCTTGAAGTCAAATGACAACAGCTGTTTCCCTTTCTTCCTGGAAGTTCTGTGCCCTCCTTTACCCTCTTGAATGATAGCATCTTAGTCATGGAATCATACATAGTACACTTCCAGCTTAAAATGAAAACACCAAGTTTCACTGCATTAATAATTTTCATGACAAATCATCTTTTATGTTTCTGATGAAAAGATTTAGTGTGAGAACTGCTAGAGACAGATTCATACCAGCAGGTGGAGGAATTTGCCATTTGAACTTGATATTTCAGGTTATCCAGTGGTTCGGCAATGTTGTGGTTGCAATTTTAATCACTGCTTTATTTCCCTTTGTTCCAGGTATTTGTGTGCCAAAACACCCTAAAAGAGATACCCATATTCTGAAGAAGATAAATAAAAATTGATCATTTTCATTACTCTAGCCAGAGCATAAAGTAGATGGCCCTTTCTCCCTTTCAAAATATTGGATGTAAAATATTGAAATCTAAAGAAATAGTTTATTCTGAGACAGAATATTAGAGAAGTCTTAAAATTAAAAAAACAGCATGGGATCTTAACATTCTTACGCTAGATTTAGAACACACTCAAAGTTGGGTGTGCTAATGGGTTTCCCAGTCAACCGTATGAGTTTGGTTTTCAAGCTCATCTGGGCATGTCTGAACTGATGAAACGGGGCCTGAGTGAAGCCAATGTGCCCAGGGGAGTTTGAGGTCATCTAGAAGGAAGTCAAGTCATGCCTGTTGTGGGGTTTGGGTATGTATGAGCATGTCTAACAAGTTATTGGTGGCTGGTGAGTTCTGAGGAGCTTCCTGGGTGACAAATCACCCTAAGGACAGAAGGAGGGCAGCCCGGGTGGCCCAGCGGTTTAACGCCACCTTCAGCCCAGGGCCTGATCCTGGAGACCAGGGATCGAGTCCTGCGTCGGGCTTCCTGCATGGAGCCTGCTTCTCCCTCTGCCTGCATCTCTCATGAATAGATAGATAGATAGATAAATAAATAAATAAATAAATAAATAAATAAATAAATGCAGGAGGAATCTGGTGATTAGCTTGAGCCAAGAGGAAGCCTTAGTTGTCAGAGGGGAGCGGTGGGTCTGATTGGGACATTGTAGCTGTTATTTGATTGTGTTCTTTAGCTACTTAGAAGCATGGGCTTCAAGGGAACAAAGAGGGCTGTCCATGAAAACAATGAATTTTCACACTAAGTTTTATAAAAAAAAAACAACTCAGATCCCAGGAATACTGTTTTCCCTTTCAACATGAACTAGTGAGTCATTCTCTTGCACTTCACTCTTGCACAGCTTGGAGGAGGGTCGGAAGAGCTGCTCACTCAAGGGGCAGAGGAGTTGCCCACAGAATTGGGAGCACGTGGAGACACCTTCTGGAGACTCCCAGAAATACAGGACTTAATACAGGGTTGGAGGTTTGGTCGCGGGAACCAGTGACATTGTGCTGGAATTAATGGAATGCCCTCTGAATCAGAGGTTTGTAAGAAGAAGAGAAATAGGCATTATGGGTATACTATTAGCCCCGTTCTTAGAATCATAAAACATTTACTAAAGGAATCTTCAGGGATCCCTGGGTGGCGCAGCGGTTTGGCGCCTGCCTTTGGCCCAGGGTGCGATCCTGGAGGCCCGGGATCGAATCCCACATCGGGCTCCCGGTGCATGGAGCCTGCTTCTCCCTCTGCCTGTGTCTCTGCCTCTCTCTCTCTCTCTGTGTGACTATCATAAATAAATAAAAATTAAAAAAAAAAAGAATCTTCATAACTATGTCTTTCTTGATGTGTAAGCTCTTTGGCAAAACTGCTTTTCTTGGGTAGTATTTTTAAAGCACTAAAACACATGCTGGTGAATAAATCTTAAGTTTGTATCACAATGAATTTTATAATTGAGTAACTCATGCAAACTCACATATATTGATCTACAGAACATTATGAGCAGCCTAGAAGCTTCTCTTGGTTGTACTTCCACTCTCTTTCCCTCAGGATAATCACCACCCTGGTTTCCAACATCACAAATTACTCTTGCTTCTTTTAAACTTTGCATAAGTTGAATTATACAGAACATCTATATTGTCTGATTTGTCTTACTCAATATTATACCTGCGAGTTTCATTTCTGTTCTTGCCAAATCTCTAGTTTTCTTTTTTTAAGATTTTATTTATTTATTCATGAGAGACACAGAGAGAGAGGTGGAGAAACAGGCAGAGGGAGAAGCAGGCTCCCTGAAGGGAGCTCGACGTGGGACTCGATCCTGGGACTCCAGGATTATGCCCTGGGCTGAAGGCGGCGCTAAACCGCTGAGCCACCGGGTTGCCCAAATCTCTTGTTTTCATTCCTGTATAGTATTCCATTATAGGAATGTAGCACAATTGCATTTATCTCTCCTACTGTTGGTGGACATTTGAGTGGTGTCCAGTTTTTGATTATCACAAACAATGCTGCCATAAGGATATCGGTACATGTTTTTCCTGAACACATTTCTGTTGGGAATGTAATGGCTAGATCAGGTATATACGTTTTAACGTCACTTTTATTTCTTCCTGATATAGAAAATGTAGTTTGATTATAGATTTACAGTCCTCTTGAAGTAAAGATATTGAAGTAGTGATGAAAGTAATTTAAAGATTTTATTTATTTATTCATAAGAGACACACAGAGAGAGGCAGAGATACAGGCAGAGGGAGAAGCAGGCTCCATGTGGGGGACCCAATGTGGGACTCAATCCCAGAACCCTGGGATCATGACTTGAGCTGATAGCAGATGCTCAACCACTGAGCCACCCAGGAATCCCTAAAACAATTATTTCTGTCCATCAGTGGAGATGGCTGAAAGTTGGTTGTAACACTCTCAGTGTGTGGTGTTTACCACTGAAGGTAACTGATGAGAAATATCGGTGGGTCCTAATTTTTCTATTTTTAGTTAATCTGTTTTACTTGTCGACCATTGTGTTTCATGAATTAAAGCTATAAAGACCAAATGGAAGGGAACAGTGCTGAGTTTGGGTCCCCAGAAACAAATGTTTTATGCTGTAGGCCTCACCCAGAATCTGTGGCCAAAAATATCCCTGGGGTTAAAGTTCTCTAGTAGCTCTTGTCCCAACACTGCAAATTCTGAATCTAACCTACTAGACTGTCACTTGGATTTGTTTAAAAACTAACATTATTTATACTTGTCTTCTAATTAGGAAACTACCATGCATTTATACTAGGAAATAAGAAATGACTTGTGAAAATATAACAAACAAAAATTGCATGTAATAGCATCATTCTTTGTTAGTATTTTGGATTATTTTTTTTTCAGTTTTTAAATTGCCCAATTTTTTTTTTTTTTTTTTTACATAGCTCTTTTCTTCATTACATGTTTTTGAGAACTTCCTATGTATTGATGGCACAAATAAATAGAATCAGAGATCCTGAAATCTGTTACAGGGCCTCCAAGACTTGAGCTTACCCCACAGAATCCAGGACAACTCTAAGATTAGAGATGGTAGGGTAGGGGGCTGGCCAGAGTGACCTCCAGGAGACGGTGCAGGAAAGATAACATAGCAGCCCTGAGACAGCTGTCCTTAGAAAGGCTTGCTTTCAAGTTGGGCCCTTGTCCGGCATCTGGAAACTTAGAATTCAGGAGTTTTCTGACCATTCCCTAACTGATAAGGAAGGTTTGCTGTACCCAGCCTAGACTGTTTGGGCAAATGATACATTTATGCTGAACACTTACTCTTCTCCTAGGAGTCTGGAATTTTGACACATGGTAGGTCCCTATGTGAGGGACCTCCAGTAAAAACCTTGTATACTAAGTCTAATGAGCTTCCCTGGTAGACAACAGTTGGCATGTGTCACCATATATGTTGTTGGAAGAATTAAGTACTTCTTGTGACTCCACTCGGACAGGTTTCTAGAAGCTGGTTCTAGGTTCCTGAGGACTTTGCCCCTGCATCTTTTTCTTTTGCTGATTTTGCTTTGTATCCTTTTGTTGTAATAACCTGTGCCAGTGAGTATAACTGTATCTTATGAGTTCTTCTAGTAAATTACTGAACATAAACTTGGTCTTGGGGACCCCTGACATGGTGGCCCACTAGGAAATAAAGTTACCCAGATGAGTCATTGCCTCTACTTTCATGGTGACCCTTAGGATAAAGCTGAGAATACTCCTTGAGTGGGTGTCCTCCAATGTGATGCTCCAAAAGTAGAAAATTAGGCAAGATAAATGGTTTAATTTCCCAGGTAACTTATAGCCACAGGAGAGTTGGGGGAGACTGAAACCGAGGAATATCTATATATTCAATTCATATCCTCCTCTGCCCTGATCAGTCCTATTGCTGGAGAACAGTCTCACTGGTTTGAAAAAAAAAATTACAACTACCAGTATAGTTCAATATACCTCAACACAAATATAACTAAAACAAGGCAGACCAAAAGCATGATAGGCATGGATTCAATAGGCAGAACTGACCCACAAAAAGAGAGAGAGTTAATACAGGAAACAGAGGAAATCTTAAAAATATGTACAAATATATAATAAAATGGAGATATTTTTATTTATAGAGCTCTTCTTATTGAAAGCACCGTATGTGTTAGAAGAAATGTGTTGCTTGGGTCCTGGCTTATTCTCAATCAATCCTGGGCATTTTGGTTTGCTCTCTAATCCCAAATCACTAGGTCTCAAACACTGAGACACTTCTCACTTAAAACTGGCACTAGTTTATAGGAGTTAAGCATCTGAAAAAAAAAAGTCTTTAAAGACTTGGCAAGGAGGGTGGTAATAGAGAATCCTGTCACAACACAGGAAATATCTTTTTTATTATTTATTTATTAATTTATTCATGAGACACACACACACACACAAAGAGAAAGAGACACAGGCAGAGGGAGAAGCAGGCTCCCTACAGGGAGCCTGGTGCAGAGCTCAATCTCAGGATCCCAGGATCACGACCTGAGCCGAAGGCAGACGCTCAACCACTAGGCCACGCAAGCACCTGAAATATCTTGAAATTGGTGATCAGATATCATTGTGCACAAAGACCATCAGCCACACTGTCAGAAGGAGTTCCTTTCTGGCTGGTTCTTTCCTTGAATCCTGTTCTGCTTCCATGTTCTTAGAGACCACCCTTTTAGATCAGAGTGGCTTTTTCCATCTCCTCTTTCTCTTGAGATCCCCAACTGCAATTTCTGGGCTTCCAGGAGGAAAAAGAAGTCTCTTAAAATAAAATGAACAAGGAAACCCAAACCTATCTGCCCAAACATGAAACACTCATGTTACAGCACAGAACAATTTAGCTCCACGTTCTCTCAGCCATCTATCCTTGTTGTGAGTTTCCCTTAAAGCATTTTAACAAAACAACAACAACAAAACAAAAAACAAACAAAAAAACAAAAAAAAAAAAAAAGGAAAAAGAAAGCAGTTTTCCCTCAGAGCAGTTGTCCACAGTGTCCTCAATGCAGCAATAGTGATAGCTTAAAATTTTTTAAGCTTCCCTTCCTTTTGTTCTGTTTCAGGAAGAAAGGTAATTTTCCTCAACAAGAATATTAGCAAAACACCCTTAGCATAGCTGACCTCTGGAGATCTTCCTGCCTCAAGCCTTCTTGTGCCAGCATCACCTCCATGGCAGGGTACACCCCCTCTGCCTCCAACTATGGGTGTTCTGAGAGGTATAGTGCTGAGTGGAAACAAAAAGAAGAGGTGGTGCCCTGTTAGGAGCACCCGGACATAGCTCTCTGGGTATTATTTTGTGTACTCAGGCCCTGGATTTCTGAGCTGGGTACTGATAACAGGGTAACACACACACTTTCTCTGTCCATCCCAGGCACCCAGTGGCTCTGTCCCAGAGGGTGGAGTCCCTTTATTTCAATCAGTTCTCTTTGCATCTGATGTTCCACAGTCCAGCCCCCTTTGTGCTGACATGGGGCTAGACAGGATTTCTTTTGTTGAAATTTTATATTTCAAGAAGTTTATATGAATATCTACGTGGGAATTTGCAAGACGTTGTATTGGAGATTATTACCCTGATACGGCAATAACCTCGAAATTGAAGGCTGGGAGATTTGATTAGTGAGGGAAGTAGAAGAAAGATTGAGCTAAGTATGGTTCCTGATGTAGGGATGGGGTTAAGTTGCAGCTGTTGGAAGTTTTCCATACTTGGGATACTGTATTTCTGGTGAGGAGGGATGAATGGAAAGGACAGTGACAGGTTACCAAAGAGATATCTTGTTTACTTTGAAAATTTTCCTGGAGTTGGCTTTGGTCTTAATCCTCCCAGACACTGGATGGGAGTGAGCCTAAACAAGAAATCCTTTTTACACTACGTTGGTGATCCTCTGAGAGGGCCAAAGCCAAAGGCCAGTGTGCAGGGAGACCAGGTCTCTATCCGAATTTCTCCAAGACCTTTAAAAGAATTAAATTTTATTGTAGTGAGAACATTTAACATGAGAACTATTCTCTTGACAAATTTTTAAGTGTACAACACAATATTGTGAACTATAAGTACAATGTTGTATAGCAGGACTCTAAAACTCATTCATATTATTTAACTGAAACTTTATGCCCAATGATTAGCACTTCCCCCTCCCTACTTCCCCCAGCCTATAGCAACCACCATTCTACTCCTTGACTGTATATATATTAGCACTTCCATGTTCAATGCAGCATTATTCATAATAGCCAAGATATGGAAACAACCTAAATGTCTGTCTACAGATGAATGGATAAAAAAATATGGTATATGTGTACATTGGAATATTATTCAGCCTTAAAAAGAACTGAATTCTGTTGAACAGAATGGATGAATCTTGGTGACATGATGCTGAGTGAAATAAGCCAGTTTCAGAAGAGAGAACACTACATGATTCCACTTAAAAGAGGTATCTAAAATAGTCAAATACTTGGAGATAAACCATCTTAATCCATTCCAGGAAAAGAAGACTTATGTCCCTCTAATCCCATATCACTATCTGATTCCAGTTGATAACATCTTCATGCCATGTGTGCTACTCGCATGAACAGATGGAGCTGAGAAACTTGGCCAATATCAAGTGTTAAAGGAGTGTACATAGGTAGTGGTGGCTCATTTGTTCATGTGTCTAAGGAAGCATATAGGAAATGGTTGTTTCCTATTGGAATAATGCTAAAAAAGACAGGTCCCTGTCCTCCAAGAATTAATTCACATAAAGTATTTTTCTAACAAGACTTAAAACTTGAAAACTCTTTAAATCTATTTTTGAGGATCCACAAAACACATGTAATTTTAAAATTGGAGTTGTAATTTGTTATTCCATACCCCAAGTGAAACAACTTTGCATGTAAGGGAGGAAGCTGGGCATCCCACTGAGAGTATATGTGGATTAGTGCTTCTTTCCTATTTGGAAAGTAGAGCAGAATGGTTAGGAGTGAAAGCCCCAGAACTGACATGTGGGGTTTCCAATCACACAGCTCTATCACGTACCAGCTGTGTGACTTTGGGTAACTTACACAAACTTTATTTGCTTTAATTTCCTCATCTTTAAAATGGAGGACAACAGTAATGCCAACCTCATAGGGCTGTTATATAGGTTGAGTTAATAATGGGAAGTGTTTAGAATAGTGCTTGGTACATTGTGAGCACAGTAACAATTGCTATTAACAATTACTTACCCTAAGAAACATCGGTGTGAACAATACTAAAGGAATGAAAATCTTGTAAAGTTATTCAAGGCTAAAATACTTTGCAAACCTTTTCCCCTTCCTCATCCACATTGTAAGTATAATAGCCAGGTGTATTTAATTACATACTGACCATTCTGCATTGCCAGGATCTGCAAGAGCTTAACCAAGAGGAATCCCGATGAGATACTATATTAGGCATGTCACTTAGTTTTTCACTTAATCCTTATAACTATTATATCATGTAGGTACTATTATCTCCAGTTTATAACAAATTAAGGTTTATTGAGGTTAATTACCTTGTTTAAGGTTATATCTAATGAAGTGGTTGATGTGGGTGGGAAACCTGGTTTTTATGACTCACTCAAGAATCCATGTTGAGACAGATTTTCAGACCAGCAAGATCCAAAGAATGATTTAAAATGTTTTTTTTTTTTCAAATTAAGTGAATGTTTTTATCAACTTAAAAAGTAAACAGCATATAAATAAATATGGGACGAGGACAACCATGTGGGTTCCAAATGAGCCTTCAAAACCACAATTTGACAAAAATGCAAAGTAAACAACAATGATTACATAATCCAATCTCAAAAGTATATACAAACTCAAACATTTTATTTTTATTTTTATTTATTTATTTATTTTTAAAATTTTATTTGTTTATTCATGAGAGAACACAGAGAGAGGCAGAGACACAGGCAGAGGGAGAAGCAGGCTCCATGCAGGAAGCCCGATGTGGGACTCGATCCCAGACCCCAGGATCATGCCCTGAGCCAAAGGCAGACTCTCAACCACTGAGCCACCCAGGCATCACTTATTTTTATTTTTAAATAATTTTATTTAAATTCTAGTTCCTTAACATACAGTGTAATACTGGTTTCCGAAGTGGAAGTTAGTGATTCGTCACTTACATACAACACCCAGTGCTCATGACAACAAGTGCCTTCCCTATCCAGCACCCATTTAGTCCATCCCTCACCAACCTCCCCTCCAGGATGCCTCAGTTTGTTCTCTACAACTAAGTCTTGGGGCAGGTGGGTGGCTCAGTTGCTTAAGCATCCAACTTTTGATTTTGGCCCAGCTCATGTTCTTGAGGTTGTGAGAATGAGCCCATTGTTGGGCTCCGTGCCCAGCAGGGAGTCTGCTTGAGATTCTCTCCCTCCCTCTTCCTCTGCCTCTTGCCCCCTGTGCATGCGCTCTCTCTCTCAAATAATAAATTAATTAATCTTTGAAAAAGAAGCTCTGATGGTTTGCTTCCTTCTCTTTTTTCCCCTTCCCATATGTTCATCTGTTCTGTTTCTTAAATTCCACACATGAATGAAATCATATAGAATTAGTCTTTCTCTCACTGACTTATTTTGCTTAGCATAATGTACTATAGCTGCATTCATGTCATTGTGAATGGCAAGATTTCATTCTTTTTTGATGACTAATATTTTATCGTTTGTACATGCCACATCTTAATCCATTCATCAGTCGATAGAAATTTGGGCTCTTTCCATAGTTTGGCTATTGTTGATAATGTTGCTATAAATATCGTGGTGTATGTACCCCTTGGAATCTGTATTTTTGTATCCTTTCGGTAAATACTCAGTACTACAATTGCAGAATATTAAGGTAGTTCCATTTTTAACTTTCTGAGGAACCTCCATACTATTTTTCAGAGTGGCTGCACCACTTTGCATTCTCACCAACATGTAAGAGTGTTCCCTTTCTCTGCATCCTCACCAACATCTGTTGTTTCCTGTGTTAATTTTAGCCATTCTGAGAGTCATGAGGTGGTATCTCATCATGGTTTTGACTTGTATTTCCCTGATGATGAGTGATGTTGAGTATCTTTTCATGTGTCTGTCAGCCATCTGGACGTCTTCTTTGGAAAAATGTTTATTCATGTCTTCTGCCTATTTCTTTGTTGGATTTTTGGATCCAATCTTTTTGGATTATTTGTTTTTTGGGTGTTGAGTTTGATAAGTTCTTTATAGATTGTGGATACTAAAGCTTTATCAGATATGTCTTTTACTAATATCTTCTCCCATTCTGTACCCTGCCTTTTATTTTTGTTGACTGTTTCCTTTGCTGTGCAGGAACTTTTTATCTTGATGAAGTCCCAATACACCTTTGCCTTGTTTCCTTGCATCCTGTGACGTGTCTAGCATGAAGTTGCTCCAGCCAAGGTCAAAGAGTTAGTGCCTGTGTTCTCCTCTAGGATTTTGATGGACTCCTGTCTCATATTTAGGTCTTTCATCCATTTTAATTTATTTTTTTGTATGGTGTAAGAAAATGGTCCAGTTTCATTCTTCGGCATCGGGCTGTCCAGTTTTCCCAATACCATTTTTTGAAGAGACTGTCTTTTTTCCATTGGATAGTCTTTCTTGCTTTGTTGAAGATTAGTTGACCATATAGTTGTAGTCATTTCTGGGTTTTCTGTTCTGTTCCATTGATCTATATGTCTGTTTTTGTGCCAGTACCATACTGTCTTGATGACCACAGTTTATAAAAAAATATTTTATTTATTTATTCATGAGAGACACAGAGAGGCAGAGACATAGACAGAAGGAGAAGCAGACTCCTCACAGGGAGCCCCATGCGGGACTCGATCCCCGGACCCTGGGATCAGGGCCTGAGCCAAAGGCAGATGCTCAATTGCTAAGCCACCCAGGCGTCCCGACCACAGTTTTTTTTTTTTTTTTTCCCGACCACAGTTTTGTAATACACTTTGAAGTCCAGAATTGCAATGCCTTCAGCTTTGCTTTTTCAGGATTGCTTTGTTTATTCAGGGTCTTCTGTGGTTCTCTACAAATTTTAGGATTGTTGGGACACCTGGGTGACTCAGCGGTTGAGCATCTGCCTTCAGCTCAGGGTTTGATGCTGGAATCCCAAGATCGAGGCCCATATTGGGTTCCCTGAATGGAACCTGCTTCTCTTTCCTCTGCCTATGTCTCTGCCTCTCTCTGTGTGTATGTCTCTTGTGAATAAATAAATAAAATCTTAAAAAAACACAAATTTTAGAATTGTTTGTTCTAGCTTTGTGAAAAAAGCTAGTGGTGCTTTGATAGGGATTCCATTAAATGTGTAGATTGCTTTGGGTACTATAGACATTTTCATAATGTTTGTTCTTCCAATCCATGAGCATAGAATGATTTTCCATTTTGGGGGGTCCTCTTCAATTTCTTTCATAAGTGTTCTATAGTTTTCAGAGTACAGATCTTTTATCTCTTTGGTTAGGTTTATTTCCAGGTATCTTATGGGTTTTGGTGCAATTGTAAATGGAATAGATTCCTTTTTCTGTTCTTTCATTATTGGTGCATGGAAATACAACAGATTTCTGTACATTATTTCTTATTACTTTGTTGAATTCATGTATTAGTTCCAGCAATTTTTTTTTGTGGAATCTTTTGGGTTTTCTAAATAGAGTATCATGTTATCTGCAAATAGTGAAAGTTTGACTTCTTCCTTGCTGAATTGGATGCCTTTTATTTTGTTGTTGTTGTTGTCTGATTGCTGAGGCTAAGACTTCCAGTACCATGTTAAAGAGTAATGGTGAGAGTTGACATCACTAACTTGTTCCTGACCATAGAGGAAAAGCCCTCAGTTTTTCCCTATTGAAGATATTAGCTGTGGGTCTTTTGTATATGGCTTTTATGATGTTACAAACTCAAACATTTTAAGACGTTAAGCAGCAAAATGAGACATCCCAACACCAAAGGAGAAAACTGAAGGCAAATGGTTACCTGATGGCACAAATGCCTCCAGAAAATATTATTGTTAATAATCTACAGGAGAGGAACTTTCGAGAGTTTATGGTTCAGTTTCCAAATGTTTTTGGGTAAAGTGATCTGAGACTGATTCTTGAGTGTGATGTAATTCTGAGTAAGATATCTGAGCATGTCCTTCAAAAGGTATCATGAAATGAGTAAACAGGAAATCTTGTCCCTTCATGCCTTTCAACACACAAAGACCAAACCATATTCATATCGGACTCTTTCTAGTAATGCAGAAGGTAAAGGAGCTGACTGGTATATAAGGAGGTGTGGTACTTCTATTTCCTTTACATATGTTTTGGCTCAAGTCAAAAGGCCTACAATTAATGAAATAAAGGAATGCTCATGTTACATGCTGAAGGCCACTTACCATGAATAGTGAATCTACAAATATTACTTTCAAAGCCTAGAGTTATGTTAGCAATGCACATTATCAAGAGGTTTTATAAAATGTCTAACCATGACTTAGACATGAATGCTATGTGCTAAGTCCAGAATATTGATAAAAATCAACCAGCATGTCACTGACTTCATTTTATTTTAATTTTTGAAAGAGAGAGAGAGAGAGCGCGTGCGCAGGGGGAGGGGCAGAGAGAAAGAGAGGGAGAGAATCCTGGGCAGGCTCCATCCTTAGCGCAGAGCCTAACACAGAGCTTGATTTCACGACCCTGAGATCATGATTTGAGCCAATATCAAGAGTAAGACGCTTAACTGACTGAGCCACTTAGGTGCCCTCAACTCTCATTTTAAATAGGCATGTGAAAATGAGAATGCTGCTGTATGGTACTGAGTAGTATATACTGAAGTTAGTGTGCTTTAATGAGTATCTGCTCTACATTAATTCCCTTCAATTAAAGAAGCACATGAAATAGAAAAAAAATCTTATCAGTCAATAAAAGGAGTTAGTGTTTAAAAATGACAATGGAGCACTTGCAGCTTCATTTTTCAAAACTTCACAAAGGTGCAAACAATGTACTGCTTTCCAGGCTCACATGGACAGATCAGTACTGTTATGTCTGTTCTTCCTAGATGCACCGGCATCTCGTGGCAGTACTTTCTGCAAATCTGATAGAGCAGCAGCTCTCTCCTCTTGATGTCTATCACAGCATGCAACTGTGTGTGCCTGGTAGGGGTCTGTGGAAGGGCAACGGTAGGCGTTTTTGGAGTCTGACAGTTGTCAGAGTCACTGCCACCTTCCAAGTCAACCTGTATGTAATTGAGCTGCCTGTGTTCTAAACTTGGGCATCTGATATCAAAGTTAAAGACTGTCAGCATACAGTCCCGATGTCTTGAATATTCTATTTTGTAAGCACTTGCTGGCACTCTTACATTCTCTGTATTTGCAGTTATGAGCTGGATCTAGATTAGTATGGTGGCCCTTTAGAGATGGGATCTATGGTCCAAAGTTGTCATCTTCATCCCTACTTAGCTTGGGGGCTTCCTAGATAGGAGGCAAAGATGGTAAATTTTCATAGTTTAATAACACAGTTCTTCTCTGAGCTGAGGTATTGATATTCTGGGTAACTGAGGTAATGCCAGATGTTAAATGACCTCTCCTGACCCCCGAGGCACTAGGGATAGATAGCCCATTGATATTTTCATACATCAGTTTGTTAATAGAGGGTGCAATTCTTCACTCATCATTATCATATTCAGTGTCCCATTCTGTGCTATTGGCACCACTTCCGCTGACTTGGTCTCTTTCAAGTTGTTCTAGTTTCCCGTTTTACATTAACTACGTTTGAACAGGGGTTGGTCCTAAGACAAATTTGACTCCTTTGGATCCAAGAAGAATCTGAGGGTCTCTGTCCTCAGTACTACTTGGTTGTGCTTCTTTCAGCATTAGAAATCCTCACCTCCAATGGGACATGCACATTTGTATGGTTTTTCTGCTCTTCTTGAAACTCCTGTAGTGTTGATATAGGTATGTACTTGCTCCCCAAATTTCAAAAAAGTTTTTTTTTTTTTATCAGCTATGTGGATTTTTATGCTATGAGAAAAAAAAATTCCCAGTTCAGTTCTGAGTAACTTAGAGGCAGTGATATCTTGTGTTCATTTCTTGGAAAAGATGTATTAGGTAAAATCGGCTCTGGCCTCAGTTTCAACTGAGCTGTGGAAGTTCTGTTGTTTTTTGAGCTAAATCAGTTGGCTTCCTGCTATTTCTAAAATATTTGCTTTTGTAAAAAAAGAACATATCCCAGTAATTAAAGGCACAGATTTAAACAGCATTCATTCACTCAAATCACTGCATAGATATAACTGTCACTTTCCTTTGCTCATTTTGCTGCCAGCACCCACCCCCACTTTTCTGGAAACGGCGCTCAGATCGAACGTGGTGGCTTGGATTCTGAGTCATGGTGTTCTGCTGTCCTTCAGCCAAGAGTCAGACACAGGACCCAAGCAAAATCATACTCTTTTTGGAAATCAAATCCTGAGCAGAGAGAACAAGATGGGAAAGAGCAGGAGCACTTGAGCAGCCTCTATGGGGCCCAGAGAAGGCCAACTGCTCATCACTTTCTGCTCTGGTTCCCATCTTTCTGAGCTACCATTCTAGTACCTTCTATCTGTGCCTTGAGGTCAGCCAGAGTCAAGTTCCATTTTTTTGTAACCAGACTCCTCTCTGGTGTACGTGGCCTGCGAGAGCCTCGGTGATCTAGCCCTGCTCACCTCCCGAGCTCACCTGGTGCTGCGCCCCCTCTCACCACAGGCCAGCTGCACTGCATTGCTCTCTAGCTCCTTGGACACACGGAACTCGTTCCCACCTTGAGCCCTCTGCCATTGCCCATGGCTCTGTTGCTCAAATGCCACCTGCTCGGAGAGGCAAATGCCGACACTCCAAAGCTTTCCATCTCATTAGCCTGTTCAATTTCTGATACTAGTATTTAAAATTATCTCTTGTTTTATTTACTTACTTATTATTTGCATTTCCTGGTTAGAATATCATGTCTAAGAAGCTAGAGACCTTGTCTACTTTGTTTACTGGTATCGCTAGCATTTCATAGCATGTGGCACTTAATAGGTGCTCATTAAAAATGTATTGAATGAGTGAGTGTGTTGTATGTAGTACACCTTGGGTAGAGCAATCTTGTGTCCTATGACTAAGTGGTTAATGAAGAGCATACATAGGCTTTGGAATTAGGCTGTCTGGATTTCAATCTTGGCTTTAACGCTTGCTGTGTGACCTTAGGTAAGTTACTTAACCTCTTTGTGTATCAATTTTCCCATTTCTAAAATGCTAATAACAAAAATGTGTAAGTAGGATGAAGATTAAGCAAGTCTTTGGTACACTGTACGGAAAACAATGAGGTTAAATAGACGGCTACCAATATTATTAGAGTATTTCTCAATTGTAAGAAGCTTTTGTCAGAGATTGTAAAATGTGCCACTGGCTTCATATTAGCCCTTCTGGAGAAAACCAAAATCAAATACAACATTAAATGAAAACAAATCGGGCAACCCCAGTGGCTCAGTGGTTTAGCGCTGCTCTCAGCCTGGGGCGTGATCCTGGGGACCTGGGATCAAGTCCCATGTCGGGCTCCCTACATGGAGCCCGACTCTCCCTCTGCCTGTGTCTCTGCCCCTCTCTCTGTGTCTCTCATGAATAAATAAATAGAATCTTTAAAAATTTAAAATAAATGAAAACAAATCTACAAAAACTATTTGCAACATCATACTTTATCTCTACAAATACATGCTGTTTCCTTTTTCAGAATGCAATCATACCTGGCATCAAAAATGCCTATCAAGTGTGGCCATGGGCTATTCCATGTAATATAATGGTAACCTCTGCTGATGATCTGGACCTTGTTAGCATCTTTGTGATGCAGCAGAATAATTTAAACGCGTCAAAGAATTTTGTGGGTTATGTGGTAGTTTGTTAGTTTGTTTGCATTTCCCTTTTGGCTACATTGTATTGTTGCTGCGAATTGAATTATAAGTAACTCTAAGTAAAGAGCTTTTCTGGGAAATAGCTGGACGCTTTTGACAGATTTGGACATGATAGTTTTTGATACATCAATTGGTCCCAACAATTGAAAATCTTGTAATCTTTTCTCAGAATTTTGGCAATTTTTACTGCTTTCAATCACAGAATCCAGTGTATGGTTATTAATTTTGTGCATACACTAAATTTTTTTCTATGTTTTCTATTTTTTTCTATATTTTGCATTATAGTAGAATCTTTTAAAACACCTCTTTTTTAAAAAATGTTATTTATTTATTCATGATAGAGAGAGAGAGAGAGAGGCAGAGACACAGGCAGAGGGAGAAGCAGGCTCCATGCCCGGAGCCTGATGCGGGACTCGATCCCAGGACTCCAGGGTCACGCCCTGGGCCAAAGGCAGGTGCTGAACCGCTGAGCCACCCAGGGATCCCCCTTGAAAGACCTCTTAACTGATAATTGTCATGTGAATTTAAGTTTACCAGCTACCTGTACACCTGAAACTAATATAACACTACATGTTGGTTATACTGGAATTAAAATTTAAAAATAGTAAAAATAAATAAATTTACCACCTACCAGTGCAGATAACTTCCCAGAAGCAACAGGCCAAAGAACTGACCCGCCCCTATATCTTATTAATTTCCCAGACATATAGACAGTGCAAACTGTGTGTATATGCCATCCACACATTCTCTCTCTACCTCTGCCTTCTCATGCCTGACTGCACACCAGAATCATCTGGGCAACTTGAAAAAATCCCACATTCTCAGGCTGAATGCCAAGCCAATTAATGTAGTAGCCCGGTATCACTGTTTCTAAAATTCTTTAGATGATTTCAATGTGCAGTGGAGGTTGAGAAGCACTGCCGTACCAGTGGCTGGTGAGATTCTTTTGACACATGTGAGATGTGTCTTAATTGCAGAGATGTTAACGTGTGAAAAAAAAAATCTTTGCATCTGAAAAAGAAGAAAATATGATATTGTTTTGTTATTATTAGCCTAGCCCCAGGAAGCTTCAGACCATGAAAAATATATTGGGTCAGACCCATTTTTGTAGAAAAACGGACATTCCTTTGTTGCCCTTAATAGCACCTTTGGTAGTTCCTACTAGGAATGTATCCCAGTGATGATGTTTCCTCTAGTTACTGCCAGAAACCTGACAAGGGGCTTAAAGATGAAGCCTGACAGCTGAGACCTCTAAAGAGTAAAAATCATGTGCGGAATGCATCTGAAGCTCCTTGTCAATGAGCCTGCACCTGTTGTCCCCTTTGAGCCCCTGATTTGGCATCCCAAATGCTCCAGGACTGGCCTTGAGTGCATTGTCTGATCCAGTGGGATCTTCTCTCTACCCAGTCCCAAGGCATGGAGAACAGATCTCAGATTCTCTTAAAATCGAGGAAGGATTGGATGATAGACAAGCAGCTTACACGCAGTCTGAGTATTGCAGGTGGTAACTGCACTACATTTCAATACTTGGTCTTAGTTGAAATCTTGAAAACTTGAAAGTTAATAGTGGCATAGAGTTTTGGCTGATCCTCACAAGTTTCTAAGATTGACTGATTTTTTTCTGATAGATACTTGTGATTTTTTTTTTTCCTGCTGGTCTATCAGGTCTGAGCAAGCCCATCACTATATCTAAATATTAAAGTCTGCATGTTTGTATAGCCTATCGCATTGCCAACAAAGAAACCAAATTCATGAGAAACTGCAATTAACCTTCACCTGCTCATCATTTTCAGCCTGCCAATCAATAAGACTGGAGACTTATTTCTTCACATCTGACATCCACATTGTCCACCAGGGCAATAGGAAAATATATTGAGTGGAGTGTTCTTTTCACAGATCCTATGTGGAAATCCTCATTAAGGAAGGAAGCATTAGGATCCTCATTTACCTCAGACAACTTTCTCATTATACACTTATTAATTCCTAGGTTGAAAATACAGGCCAAAACCAGAATGCAGAGTAGTTAATATTTAATACCTTAATCTTTCCTTAAAAGTAGTTTGTTAAATAATGACATAATAAATCAATGCAGCTGATAAATCTATAGTACTAGAAGTAGGTTTAGACAGGATAAAGATGGGCCCTGCTAATTAAAGAAGAAAACAGATGGGCATGATATATAGGCAGGGATAACAAAAGAGGAACCAAAATCTAAAGTATAATTTGGAGAGGAGTTTTAGAAAATTGATAAGCCTATTGTATAAAGTAATTTACAGTGATTTAAACCTCCTTGAGAAAGATCAGATGAATATTTGTAATCTCTTCTGGTTTATTAAAGGTCTAAATATTTTGTTTAACACCTTAATATCTGGAATGTAGGTATGATTAAGAATATAATTTTGCTTTCCAAATAGCTAGCCAATTTTCAAATATTTTTCAACATTGCTGAATAATTTTCATTTCCTCCTCATGATTCTCTGCTCAATATCTATTAAAATCTCTATTTTTGAGTTGTAGTTGATTTTAGTAATAGTATGCCATTTTGATTACTGTGGCTTTGAAAATAGATTTTAATGTGTCATACGAATTAAGTGACTGCTTTTGCTCAGAATGTCCTTGCCTACAGTCTTCTATACATTTAACAAAAGAATTTAACATTTTGTCAAGTTCCATAGATAGTTGTCCCAGGAATATGAATCATTATTGACACTCAGTTGAGATGTTAGTAATAAAAAAGGGAGGGGATGGGATGGTGGCATTATGAAGAGTCTGCACACAAACGAATAATCCCTAACACTTCAAAGCACTTATCATGGGCCAAGTACTGTCCAGAGTGTTTTACACATATTATTTGATCTAACCCTCAAAACCATTCTATTGTTACCTCTACTTTAGACTGTGGAAAATGTGGGTGAGCTTTCATTCTATGCTCCTGAGCAACAGCTGGCACAACATGGGGCCAGGACCAGAAATTAGACAGTGACTGCCAGATGCTGCTCTGTCACTACACTTTTCTCCTCTCAGGGTTGTCTGATAACGCAGAGTATAGAGGTTATTTAATAAATAATACTCACATTTAACCTGTCTTTCCTCTCTATTGCACAAAGCACTTATTTATGTGTGATCTCATGTTGTGCTCCTTTCTTTGTGCAGAACTCAAAGAAATGCATGATTGAACACACAATCCTTACCAGAGAATTTTAGCCAGGGTGGTCAGTCCACTGGTTTATACCTTCATGAAGTTTCTCTCATCAAGATGGTTTCTTTAGCTGTATGCTTTATTTTACACATTACAAATGGTGGCTATATATCAAAAGATGGTTTGTAACTTGTTAACACATAATTAAAATAGAATATTCGGCCATCCTTATTAGTGGAATAGTAATTTATTATATTCATTATTAGAGAATTTTAGACAAATATATTGGTGGAGAAAGGGCAAGAACAACCAACCAAAATATCAACTCTACTAGATTTCATGGTGAACATTTATTTTTACCTGGTGTGAGAAGGAAGAAACATATGAGCAAGATTCATAACCACTGGGGGTGTGTAAGAGCTATTTGTCATTGCTTCCTTAATGGGAGTCAGGTTTTCTACTCTCTCCACCACCCCGGCCTTTCAGGAAAGGGACAAGTTAAAGTCCATGTCAGAAAGGTTCAGAATAAAATGGAGAGGCCGTCTTCACCATATAGGAAGAGGAAGCAAATCAAAGCCCTTTCACCAACCAAGGGAATATGGGAAGGAAAAAGTAGGGTCAGGAGATCTGCTCCTAGGTCCCTGAAACCCTTTCTTCTGCCTTGGGCTTTATCTCAGAGGACAGCCTGGGGGAAATAGGAACAGACTGGGGTGTAGTTGGAGGGAGGCTATAGGGAGATCCTGGTCTTGTCAAACATGGCCCCTCAGCTTTTCAAAGTGTGTAATTCAGTGATTTAACAATTACAGGGTCATGCAACTATCACTACTAGTTCTGTGCTATCTAGTTCTTACCTGAAGCTTTTCTTAGCACAGTTGTGGCAGAGTGGTACAGATAATACATCTGAAAACTCCACTGATCTTTCTGTGCATTTAATTAGGGGCCTTCACCGTGCAGTCTTTTCCAATACCTCAGTTTCTGTGTGTATCCCAAACACTGGTTCTTTGGATAAAGACACGATTTAGGAAGTCTCAGTTACCTGTGATGTATTATGTCAGACTCAGGCTTCCCTAAACGCCAGTGGAAGTAGCTGGCACATATATTTGAAGATATATGCAGGTGTCTTTAGTATAGATTACAAAGTAGTGTGATCTGAGAACTTCTTTAATTACTATAGTTGCTTTGATTCATGATCAAAATCCTGATTCAACAGAAAGTCCTCCTTTCTTATCAGTGAGCTGAATAGATAAGCAAAAGATTAATGTGCACATTAGAGGCAGAAAAAAAGGATTTCACTTCCCGAAAATAGGATGATATCTTGCAAATCACTTCTTTGTTCCTATGAGGCAATGCCAGGAATCAGAAGTTCCATTAACCTCACTGCCATGAGAAGAGTAGAAACCTGCTAACATGTTCTCTTAGAGAATAGGAGGGAAGAAAACCACCACAGTGAAGGGACCCATAGAAGAGGAAGGGTAGTGGGTGAGGAAACAGGGATGTGGAAACCTGGTGAACACAGAGCAGGCGCAGCTGCCAGTTCCCTAGTGTGGCGTTCTGATGTCATACGGTGGATTAGGTGCTTGTAGGAGATATTTTTTCCTTAAAAAAACAAACAAACCCACGAAAAAACCCAGCTCATTTTATAAGGGTGATGATAGGGGTGCCTGGGTGGCTCAGTCAGTTAGTTGAGCATCGAACTCTTGGTTTCAGCTCAGGTCATGATCTTGGGGTTGTGAGATGGAGCCCCAAGTTGGGCTCTGTGCTCAGTGGGGAGTCTGCTTGGGGTTTTCTCTCCCTCCCCCTCTGCCCCCCCCCCGCCCCCGCTTGCACTCTTTTTCTCCAATAAATAAATAAATCTTTTTTTAAAAAGCATAATGACAGTGTAAAGGAAATCAGTACAGTTGTGATTATTTATTTATCAAATATTTTATTCATTTATCTGAGAGAAAGAGTATGCACAAGCAGGGGGGAGGGGCAGAGGGAGAAGCAGGCTCCCCACTGAACAGGGAGCCCAATGTGGGATTCTATCGCAGGACCCTGGGATCATGACCTGAGCAGAAGGCAGACACTTAACCAACTGAGCCACCCAGGCGTCCCTGTTGTGATTATTTAAAAACAATCTTAATGTTCAGTCATTCAAGTAATGTTGAAGGAACCAGATTTGAAAAAGTCAGTGACCCTATACTTTGTAGTACAAGTTTATGGCCTTTTTCAGGAGTAGGTTTGTGAAAGTAAGTTTCTGAGATTTGGAGGTAGACCCATACAGCATCCAAACTATAGATGTTTCACACGAAGTTAAGGTTCAGGAGGTATGTAGGTACCACCAGGCGGCAGTATTAGGGTTCCCAAGGAAATCAGGTGAAGACCAAGTGCTTTCAAGAACTCTGGAGGAATTTCCAATTACACTTGACTGAAGACCTATTGCTCTGACAAAGGTGAATTGTCATCCCCAATAGACGAAAGCTAAGAAATTCTCAAGAGACACAGGATATTCTCTCATAAAAATCTTTTATTGGCACACTGGAAATACCCATTTTTTCTAGTACAGTAGCTGTATGCATCTACAATGGCAATTCTGTGTAAACTATGTGTTACAAGTCACTAGAAATCTACTTAGCAGGATGAATTTAATAAAGAACAAGAGTAGCTATGAGTCTACAGCGGCCCAGCCATCGAGTCTCATCGGAGAGTAAATCAAATATCAAACTAGTGTTGTCCTGCAACGGAGTTTTTCTGTAGCCAAGAAAGCAGATGGACATAAACAGGATAGCACCCATTCAATAAATTAGGTACACTTAAACTAGAAAAACACTGTAACTGATAGAAATGATCTAAATAAAGCACAAAAGGAAATAATTAGCTATTTACATATATTACTTCTTGCCAAAACTTTAGTTGGTTAGCTTTCCCAACCTACCTCTTCTCTTTTTTTCTGTTATTCTTGTTTGTTCACGTGGAATTTCTTGGCTCACTGGCAGATATGTAGACAATGTTATCAGAACCTCTTTCCATGCTCTACATTTTCTAAAGCTTCATGTCAAACTAAAGAATCTGAAGGTACCTATGTAAGTCTATCTCTATAGAGAAGTAATAAGAGTTATTGTTCTGCTATTGGTCATAGCAATGACATACAATTTCATTTTCTTCCAAACATGATTTGAACTACTCCAGAAAGTTAGGTTGTGAATGGCAGCAGAGTGGATGGGTTTGTCATTTGTAACAGGCACAGATATACATGGAGACAAGTGTGTTTATCCTGAGAATGGGGATGCCGTGGACTGCAAATTAAGATCCCCCATTACTGAAAATGGGTTCTCTCTCTGGTCGCTACTTTTTTTTTCACATTTATCGTTAAGGCTTTGTGTCATTGCAGCATTAACAAATAAGAATGCCGACATCATTTCTGCCAAAGGAGGGCTCTGTGATGAATGGCAGCAGGTACCATAATTAAAATGGTGTAGCTGAAAAGGCATTGAGTTGGTATGTTTCTGGTGCCATGGCCAGAATGGGTAGATTTTCAGCATCTTCCTTGGAGATCTGAGAGATCTTGCCAATGAGCCTCTATGCCCCATGTTTATTTCCTTTTCTAGTACCTATAACAATTTGTAATTGTATTATTTTTGGTTTGCTCTCCTATGAGAATATAAGCTCCAGAAGGGCGGTAACCACACCTGTGTTCACCACTGTGTCTCCAATGTTTAGAACAGTGCCTGGTCCTTAGTAGGTTCTCAGTTAAAAACTTAGATAAATAAATGAACCAAATCATAAATCCCCTGGTCTGCCTATGTCTAGAGACTTTCTAGTTTGATTCAATGACCAGGGTTGGCCTGTCCCAATGACCCAGCTATCCTAATGATCCTACCTGCTGTGAACCTTTGTGTAGCCATGTGGCTGATATTTTTGTGCTTCACAGGATAGTAAAACTTCTCAATGCTGCATTCACTCTGCCCACCTCTCAAAGATTAGCTATGCAGGGCTAGCACTGCACGAGAGGTAACAGCAAGAAACTTCTAGGAGGTAAACTGCAAGCTCCAGATTCACCTGATTCTTCCCCACCTCTCTCTACAACCTCTTTGTCAGAGAGCTTAAGAAAAAGGTTATCGGGAGAATATTTTCTTGGCAGTAACAGTTCAGTAAGTCACCAATAACGTGATCAGAAAAGAAACAAAATATAACTCACCTACAAAAAAAAAAAAAAAAAACTATGTAAAATAAAAGCAAAATCTGGGAGTGGAAACCAAGTGCCACGGTGGGCCGTCTGGGTCCTTTCTTGGTGAGAGTTGCCGGACTCGGAAGTGAACGCAGGCATCAGAGCAGGAGAGAGGTTGGAAAGGAAGGGGCAGAGCAGAGCTGAGGGGCATGAAGACGTGGGACCAGCTTTCCTCTCCTCCTCGCCCTCTGCTTCCAGCTCTCCGGCACCCCGCATCCCACCGAATGCTGGCTGAGCTCCTGCGTCGCTCTCGGGCGGAGGTAAGAACGGGCAGCTGGCGCCTCCACAGCCCATCCTTAGGCTATTGACGCTCTGCTGGAGTAGAAGTCAGGGACCGGGAGCCCAGTGTGAAGCGTGACCTGGGGGACGAGACTGTGAGTCCTGGAGGCACGCGGGAACCCTCCCTGCACGCCCCTCCCCAGGCCACAGTGGATGTGTCCCTAATTCAACAGGGGGCCTGTTCATGTTCTTTAACGTCTATTCTAGTAGACGTTAAAGAGAATTCCAGTAGAATTCAGCCTGTGCTAAGAGCCTGGCCACCGGTGGTGGGTTCCCAAATCCTGGAGACACTTGTTAATATGGTTCTCATCCACCTGCCTCTTTTAAGGGTCCTGGGAAGGCTGCGTTCCTTGTGACTGAAGACACGGGCAGTGATCTGCAGGTAGCAAAGCCTGTTGGCCCGGGCGCAGTGACACTGCCAAATCCATGGGTAGAGAACCGGTGAGCGGATAACCCTTCTCTCATCACTTGTCCACTAGTTACTCCAATTAGGATGAGCCTTCCGTTGGGGGGAAGAATAGGTGGTTGCCAGGCTTAAGAAACATGGGTACTTGTACTGTTCCCCTTGCTCCTATGTGGCCTGGCACCTCCTCGGTGGACAGCTGTGAGGACGAGGCTGGAACTGTCTCCTGCGGGACTATCGTTACTGTCATTCTTCCCCTTCTTGTCCCTGTCTCCCCAGCCCAAGGATCTTTCTCTAAAGATACTCAGGACATCCTGGAAAACATTGAAGAGCACCGAGTACAAGATTCTTTGGAAGGGGAACCAGCTGAAAAATGTGGAAGACTTTGAAGGAGGTTTTTCTAAGACTCACGTCTAGGGCAATTTATGGTTTCCTTTCTTCCAATGTAGAGGCTGAACTCTGAGAGATTAGATTTCAGCCTCCCAGAAAACCCCATCTAGTTGCAGGAAGAGAGAAGGGCAGAGGTCACTGGGTTGCAATCACTTTTACTGCACACACTGATAAACAACATTTTTGTTTTGTTTTGTTTTGATAGCTCCCAAGACTGTGGTTCTGAACAGAGCAAAAATCACCTGCAGGCTTTTGATTCCCACGGCCTAGCTGTCTGCCGGATGAGGTGAACAGCTGATAATGAGAGCTCTGGCTGAGAAGGGCAGGGGAAGCTTGGCTTAGCAGTGCCTGCCAGGCACCCCACGACTCTGATCTGTACCCCCATCCTGGCCTCTTGGCCCCTTTTTGCTCCCAGGAGGCTCCTTATGCCTTAGAAACTTTATGCTGGTTGTCTCCCCTGCCTGGAACGCTCCACACAGCTCACCTGTGACTGGAGTAAGGCCACCCACCCTGAGCAGCCCCACTGAGCCTGCAGCTGCCTTCCCCACCCCAGCATTCTCAACCCTCCTCGCCCTGCCCTTGGCCTTGTCTCCTTTGCACATATTGTCTTCTAATTATGTCATTAACACCACCATTGTGCTTATTATTGATTCTATCTGTAACAAGGGCACGATTTTTATGTTTTGTTTTCACTGATTAACAACAATACGTATAATAATTATAATAACCGTGCCTTACGTATGAAAGGCACCCAGCAGTTACTTGTTGAATGAATGCATGAGAAGAACCTGTTCGTTTGTCATTTGTAGGAAATCGTAAGTAAGTGGCCCGCAGGCGGGGGCTGCTTTCTATCCCCGCGGCACCTAAGAGAACGGAGGAAGAGTGCGGAGAAGATGCTCAGGATTTTCTGATAATGATGCTAACACGTCAGTCTCATGCCTTCACCTCTCGAGCGCTCGCTCATGGAGCTTGCATAAGTCATTTTCATCTGTTTTCGAGCCAGCTGGTTCAGGAGTTTCCTTCCTACTAGGGATGAAACTCGGCCTCAGGGCGGATCGATAGCAAACCGTGAATTGAGGTCCAACTTCCCACTTGCTGTTAATTAGACTGTCCGAGCTTAGCGAAGGGGCTGATGCTGATCTGGAATCATCTCGGTTGTCATCGGGGATCCCTTTGCCCTCTCCTTTCCTCCGTGTCTTGGTCTGGGCCTTACCGGGCCGGCTTCCCTCTCTCAGGGATTAATGTACCACCCGCGGGCCGCCTTTGGAGTGGAGTGGGCGGGCGCGGCCGGAACACGCGGGGGCACGGTGCTTACCTGCACGTTCCTGTTCAGGCTGACCGCCGGGAAGAACAGGCCCTCCACGTTCTCGAAGGCTATGGGACCCTGCTGTTCGTCGTTGATAAAAAATGTCAAGGTTTTCCTATTTAAGTCGAGGAGGACCCCGATTGTGGCCCCCTTGGCGATCCCTCCCTCTGTTCTGTGGGAAAAGAAAATGACTGGGTTTCACTTGTCATCAATCTAGAAGCTCCCTTTTCGGTACACAATGTACAAATCCCTCTGTACTAACCAGTGTTTCTCAGCCGGTTTAAAAATATCATCCCCCACATCCCAGGAGTCTTTTTAGATACTTTTTTTCCTCCTAGTCACCCCCCTCACATGAAATTTTAATGCCACAGATATTCTGGGTATCTGTTGATGTGTTGTGTGTCTATCTGTGCTCTGTAAATAAAAAGTATGATTTTTTGCTTACCCCCCACACACCAATTTTCACTCTGTTGGGGGGAGATATCACCCCCTGTGAAGAATATAGATTCAACGGTGCTGCTTTGCTCTTGCTGAGAGTGAACTCCTTGCGGGAGGGTCTCTACCGCTGAGCCGCAGCAGTAGGAAACAAACCGTTCAAGTCCAAGAAAAAAAAAGTAGGCTTTGGGCTATCAGAGCTCTGTCTACAGCTGTGTCGCACACTTTGCACAAATGGTGTGAATTAAACATCAACTCCAAAGTGACTTAATTTGAAAGTCAAAATAAAGAAGCACTTAAGCTGAATCTGAAGCATATACATGAAAAATTGGATTTGGAGCCTTATGCTACCCATTTGACAGAAAAAAAAAAACACCTTATTCCAGAAAGATGTTAATTTTGGGCATGTTGAGCTTAAATTGAGAAGGCTCTCTAAAAAAATGACAACACTGAAGATGATTCTCCTCTGCAAAATGAAACAATCGTATTGTAGTAGATGGAGGAGTGATTTTAAAAGAACCTGCACTGAAATGTCATTTGAAAGCAAATTATGTCTTATGCTTCGATTGATGGTTTCGCAGAAACCATGAACATGGATGATCTGGTTTGCCTTATCCATCCCTCTTTGAGGTCTAGTAATATTGAACTTCATCTTTATCTCAGCTGAGCACAGAAGGGTAAGTGTTATTCTCTTCCCCTGGCCTGCAGACTGCACACAGTCGTTAAAAGACGAGTTTATAAATTGCATCTTGCTAATTCACAGCTTCAACAAGGACAGCACAGTTTGCACGCAAGCAGACGTGTTCAAGTTTAAGAACATGTCTCTTTGCACAGTGTGACACTTGTGTTGTTATTTACTTCCTCATTCCCAAATAATATTATTTATTTCCTCACTCCAAGATAAAGAAGCTAGAGGAGAAAAGTAAGTGTGGTACACAGGGGAATGCATTAGGAATCTCGTGATTGATCATTCTCCCAAATGTAAATCACCAAAAACGACCACTTATCCACATCTAGTAGGATTTGATATCGGGCTGAAATGGTATGTATGTTTACTTTAAATGATAATAAACAATACACATCTGAATGGATGTGTATAGAAAATAAAATGTCCAAGGGAATGGGAGGTGGAGGTCCCAGGAATCCTACTGGCTAGAGAAGGAGCAGTGATGACCGTCCAGAAAAAGCTGAGAGTGGAATCCACCAGCCTGCCACTGCCAGACTCGCTTTCCTTTTGATATGACTGAATAGAACTGTATTTTTTCCCCCAAAACATCAGTGAGAGTGTATCTTAGAGAAATCTTTGAGAATAAGGTGCGTGAAAATCCATGCAAGACACCTCCCTACCTACACAAACCAAATGATAAAGGAAGTCTAGGGGGAAAAATACAGTTTGGGTTAAATTATAATTGCCTGTAGTTTGGTGTGAGAGGCAAACCTAAGGAGACCTCTATGTTCTCTTTCCCCAACAAACCGGGTGCTCTGAATTTATACAATAGAAGAGAGTTCTACAAATTCTAAAGCTATCCAAACTGGCATTTGTAAGATTTACTTTGATGAAGTGCTTCTATTCTGGGCAGTGATATTGATAATAATCATAACAAGAAGAAAATGGCTTCTGTTTTCAGATGCCTCTAATGTGAGGCGTTTTCACATATCGCATTTAATCTGGAGAACACTGTGTCTGGAAAAATATTATTATCCCAACTTGGTGGATTTTGAAAACTAAGCTGCTTTCCCAGTAAGTTGTAGGTCTGGATTTTAGGATCCTGGTATGTTTTCCTGGAATTGATATGCGTGGGGATTCTTAGTTTCTAGCCACGGTGGAATATAACAGTGAAGGGCCTAGGTAAGTGCTCATGTCTCTGGCATTATGCAAAAAAAAAAAAAAAAAAAAAATCAATCAATCAATCATTCAATCCATCAATGAACCACTGAGGAGTCAGGGAAGAGTAGTAGAACTCCTGTGCCACTTACTGAAGACCACCTGCCTGGCTTCCTCAATGTTGTTTATTTAATAGGACTTTGAAATTGGGCTCTCAGTTTTCACCAGAAGCCAACGTGAAGAAGGCTTGGTTTGGGGGCTGCTGGGTACCTGTTGGTGTGCGAGTTGTTGTGCATGAACCAGCTCCGGTTATTGTCCACATACATTGCCCAAGCTTTGTCGTCCTTCCCTAACATCACATCCTTCATCACGTCGATGCGAGCCACACCGAAGGCAGGGTCAGGGTGGTTGTCGTAGCGATCCACAGTTAGCTCCCAGTAGTGGACGCCCTTGGAGAAGCCGGTCTTCCCCAGCACCACCCGGTCATCATAGCTGCTGCAGGTCACAGTCAGGTTGTCATTGGAGAAGATGATGTCAGAGTGTGCCGAGCCAGGGTCGAAAGCAAACCAGGCCACTGAGAACAAGAGAAGGGAGTGGGGTTACTGAGGCAGACCCAGAGAAGGTGGTATCGCAACGCACTCCTGCACGGGTGAGGAGCGTCGTGTCCCGTTTTCATGCTGCCATGCAGGAAGGAGGTGTCCGGGGCCAGAAGGGGCCGTGAGTGAGCAGACAGGGGCACATCCTGGGAGGCGGTACTCTCTGCACCCAGAAGCAGACGGAGGACACAAGACCGATTCAGCAGGGGTTACCTGACTCAGACTGCACTCCCAACCAGGTGATCCGGGAGTGAAGTGGCATCGGTTTTGGAAGGTGCAAGTCCCTTCACCCGGTGACTGGGACAACAGTACACCAGAGACATAAAGGGAGAGGGTGCGCTAAGATGCCTGTGTAACCCTGAGGCGGGGAGGCTAGGATCTACAGTCCTAGATGGAGGAGGGACAAAACACACTGAGTGAAACCAGGAAATATCCCTTCAGCAGACATGTAGTCATTCTGACAACTTGCTCAGCTCTAGCGGAAGCTCAAAGGCTGCAAAGCCATGAGTGACTGTGACTTGGAGATAAGACAGGTTGCTTCCTTCGTACCTTAAAAATAACAGTTTGCATGTTACTCCTAACACTGACATGTAGCCGATTTTGCTGGAGCAGTAGGTATTTTGGATATTAGGTGAAGATAGAATGACATCTTTGCGCACATCGTTGTGACCCAAGTCCGAAATGTCGCCTACCAAGAACACACTCCAGAGAGATGTCATTGCCGCTGTATCGAACCTGTGAGCTACCTCACATGCACTTTGGTCTTTGCTATTTGTAACAGAATAAGGTTATTCCATACCTGCTAACAGCTTTTTAATGTCAACTGTTGTCATTCCAAGTGAAAGGCATGGGAGAGAGAAACAGGAAGCAAAATTGACATCGATAAGAAAACACGTCTCTTTTGATAGACTAATAACCAAAAAAGGGCTCAATTGAAAACACTACACATGCTACTGCGGTTGATCTGACTTGCACCTCTACCCACGTTAGCACTCGTAAAGAGTGCTCTGCATTGACGTATAAGAAAACTGGAGGGCAAGTGCCATCCTCTCTTAGGGTATAAAATTAAAAAAAAAATGCCTTTCTAAGTATTTGGCAAAGTGTTATAATGGGCTTTTCATGACCATGAGACAATTTTATTGACACACAACAAACTGCCTCCATTTATTTGGTGAAGGAAATTGAGCATGCCAATCACACGAGGAAAAGATGACAATCACGGTAGTTGTACTTGCCTAACTGAGTGTAAGGTGCGGACTGCGGCTCAAAACTGCATCCTATAAAGAGATACTGCACATCAAAGCTATGAAACAGCAACCAGGCGCATCAACATTATTCGTATACACTTCAAAAGCACCAGCTGAAAAGAGTCACCAGAGGCCTGATTCATGAAAAACCAAAGCCCTTTCTCTATTAGTTTACTTTGCTGGGTAAAAATGATTTTTTTTGCTCTTTCAAAATGAAAAGTATATCACCCTCCCCCCATTTAATCAATCCTTCTCCAACTGATTCTAAACCATACAGCTTAAATTTCTATCAGCCTCCCCTCCCCAGCCAAGCTCAATCTTTTCCACTAAAGTTTCCATATTAAAGAGAAGGCTTAACTGTTTAAAAAAATGGGAAAAATCTGGGGTTGGAGGGAAGCAAAATAAATTAAATTAAATAAAAGAGAAAAAAGAAAAACTCACCTAACTGAAAAGGAGAAATGACTGGATCTTAACAAAACCCTGTTCCATATCACTATTTCATGCTCTTCTAACTCTGTTGGTAAGCAGAGGGCCTTTGTCGTGACTTGATATGTACATATGTGACTGAACATAGAATGTAACCTATATGTTAATAAAAACATCTGATAATTTTTCATAATGACATGAATTAAATGTAGTGAAACAAATTACTTCATCTCCTTCTTGGATCATTTCATTACATCAGTTCTTCTTACCTAAGGGAGGGGTGGGGGTGCTGGGGGAGATAGAATGGTCTCAGAGAGGGGTGACTGAGTGGCTTAGGGATTGAAGATCTGTCTTCAGCTCAAGTTGTGATCCGGAATCCTGGGATGGAGTCCTATATCGGGCTCCCTGCATGGAGCCTACTTCTCCCTCTGCCTATGTCTCTGCCCCCCCTTCTCTCTCTCTCTCTCTCTCTGTGTCTCTCATGAATAAATAAATAAAATCTTAAAAAAAAAAGAATGGTTTCAGAGAGAAGCACCTGTGGAACTTTCCCACACCCCCTTCCTCAAGATTTGGATGCCCCCTACCTACTGCATGTAGAGTGGTGTTAGGAACTGACCTGGAGAACGTATTTATGATGACCACTAGGGTACCCCTAGAGAGGATCATTTAATTTTTTTCAACTCAGTAAGGCCTTTATACACTAATTTCTAAAACAATCGAAGGATAATACACTGAATTAAAAGAATTTTAAATTAATACAGCTTTGACTATAAAAAAGGACTAATGAGGGATCCCTGGGTGGTGCAGCGGTTTAGCGCCTGCCTTTGGTCCAGGGCGCGATCCTGGAGACCCAGGATCGAGTCCCACGTTGGGCTCCCAGTGCATGGAGCCTGCTTCTCCCTCTGCCTATGTCTCTGCCTCTCTCTCTCTCTGTGTGACTATCATAAATAAATAAAAATTTTAAAAAAAGGACTAATGATTGAGTCAAAAAACAAAATTGAAAGGTATAACCTTACTTTTGGTTATTTTACTTTGGAATGAATTCACATATAAAAGAATCCTTTTTTCCCAACTCATGGCTGATTTTTGTTTAGCTTCTATCACTTAAATTCCTATCCACAGGTAAAAGGACAGAATACAAGGAGCTTTAAAGCTGAATTTCATATCCAGCTTTGGAAATAAATTTATAGAATCTGAATAGGGCTTTTAAAATTTTAAATGAATCATGCCTCGTGCAAGTCTTTTTCAAAACAAATGTTCTGAAAACTTTTTACACTATTTAAAACATACCACCATACATTTTAAGAGTCAATGATACAACTAGAACAATGCTGTCAAATACAGCCATCACATCTTCCCAGACCCACATTTCATTTTATTCTTGAGACAGTATACATTACAAAGACTGTAACAGTATTTCAGTACATTGGACACAAGTGAAAAGAGTTCCATAACAAAGCATGTTTGAAAGCCAGTAGTGCACAGAAAAACAATAAGAAACGTAAAAGCACAAAGAAAAATGTCATTTTAAAGAGAGCTTGAAGTCCCTGCATCCTTTTTGCACTGTCATGCTGTGGCCTTCTTCATTCCAGGATGTGGGATGAGCGAAAAAAATAAAATAAAAAACAAAAGAAATATTTGGAAATGTGAAATGTGCATCACGTGTATCCACGATTACAATATAGTCCTGAAGAGATCAAATAGGTCTGCATCTCAGATGCTTTAGGATTCTGTGGGCTAGCAGAGTTGATTGCACAATAACGCATGTCTAGCTTCCCTGAAATCAACCTGAAGCCCTGTCACAACCTGCTTGGCTGTGGGACACTAGGGGGAAGCTAGCCTTTTTCATGACTTGGATCTTTGGGCCTTCGGCCAGTTAAGGGTTTCTAATTTGGCTAGTGATGGTCCCTCCCCTTTGCTAGGAAAAAAATCTGCCATGAGCCAGACTGTCCTACCAGTGAGCACAGGCTTTTGCAGAAAATACTTTCATTTTCAGCTCTCTGGTTTGCCTGCTTTGTAGGATGCATTCTGCTGTTGTTGTGTTTTGACTTGATTTTTTTCAATAAAGATCTCTTGAGTCTATGTTTAATCAGACCCCTATGGGCTGGATGCACTGATCCAGTCTCCCAGACATGGCTGGTTTCCTGGATACAGCAGGGTTGCAAACCTCCAAACTAAGGCCACAGCCTCCACTCAGCCAGCGCCTCTGCCGTGCTATGCCACTGCATGTGATGACAGAGCAGGTTATCCATGGAGCCAGCTTGTGCAAAAAGAACAACTTCACTCGTCACTTTCCAATGCCATTATACATTGACCACAGCTCCATGGTTGGGCCTTACACCACACAAACAAGAACACCACAAAGCTCCAGCATCCAAATGCTCTTCATACTGGAAGCAGGCCACAGACATAGAGACCAGCTCACCGCCCTCTCCATGCACATATGAACGGCAAGAACAAAACAGGTATTTTGGAGATGCCATGGAGGCACAGAGAGATCAAGGGGAAAGGTCAGACGAGCTCAGCTCACCCGGTGCATTGAGAGACTGCAAAGAGGAATGCAAGCTCAGCTGGTGGGGTGAGGATCGGAAATCAAAGTAGGATCTCCCGGGGAAGCTGGGTTGTAGATTAAGGGTGGAGGAGAAAGGACTCATTCTACGGAGCGGCAATCTTTCCGAAGGCACTGGAAAAGGGAGTGTCTGTTCTTCTGAATCTGTGTCTAGATGTAAGATCAATGCAAACTAGAGATCAGAAATCTGCTATGGTTCCCCAAGACCTGCCTTACCAATGCATTTGCACAAAGCCTCACCCATCCCGCAGGTGCCACAAGGCATTTACAAAACCAAAGTGGCTTTGGGCCGGGAGGGCATTCTCAGCAGGTCAGGACTCAAACATCATGGGCAAGTGCTTTCATTTGCCCCTATTTTTAGTGGTAGATAAAGTATCTTGGAAGGTTTCCTTTTCATTAAACTTTTTAGAGTTGAATTTAGAAACGCTAGAGGTAGATTTTACCCATTGATGACCAAGAGTAATACTTTACCCCCCTTCAGCTACCTGTGCGACAATGGCCTATTAAAGGGTTTCTATTTAGATGATGATTTTCTTTAACCAATTCTTTGCTTTCCCATAGTTTTCCCTTTTCTCTCTTATATATATATTTCCATTTCTAAATGGACGAGATGATTTTTCTATACTAGCACACTCAATACTTGTTCTTTGAATAAAAGAAGATAGGACTGAACAAGTAATCAGATAAGGAGTCTTACCTTTGTTTCTGAATTAAGATCAGACCCCAGGGATGCCACTTGGACATCTCTGGTTCTCTAATAATAAACAGTCTGTGGGACAGTGGTGAGGTGCGTTGGTGGCAAAAATGTCTTTATTTCCAGATACTTGGGTATGGTGTGAAGATCACTAAATTACAAAAATCACTCCTTTCTGTTTTTGTCAAACAATAGTTGGTTCTATGTAGTAGGGTGGTTCCAGTCAGAGATAGATGTTTTACCAATTGGGCCTTCTTAGAACACAGTGTGGACAATAATAATTTAAGAAGTAGAGATGGCATGATATGGTAACATTCTATGTCCAAAACAGAGGAACTATCTTTTCATTACAAAAACAATTTTGTTTTAGGGGATTGTTCCTGAAGATGTTCCTGAGAATATTTTTCTGGCTTGAGTCTGTCAGCATGCTTCTCTGTGTTGAGCATACCCTTGTCCTATCAAAATGCTATTGTGGGCATGTTCAAGCCAAAATAACTGGAGTGTGTGTATAACATGATAATATTTGAAAAGCTCAGAACAAGGGCACTGACTTGTTTTAATTGAATACGGTCAAGAGTCAGCCGCATTTTAGTTTCTCCATTTACAATATTAAAGTTAGCTTTTCAGGCTTTAATCTTATCCTTGGAAAGGTTTTTGTTTTGTTTTGTATTGCTTTTCAAGAAAATTATAAAAAGATCTCAGAGTAAAGGAACTGTTATTATGGAGTTAAGGTGTTGTATTCCCAAAAATATATATTCAAAGTTTCTTCTATCTAAACTTCATATAATTTGGGTTACATGACATATTGGTCATTTCTTTGTTCAGAATCATAAATCAGAAATGATTCCTCTTATAATTGTCTCAAGGGGCAATTAGTCTTTTAGTTTAATGGAAAATTTGAAGTACAACACAGCATCATAAACTGACATGGGCTTTGATTAGGGAGAGAAGGCCACATTTATGTCATAAGAGATTTTTTATTAATAAATATTTGCTTGGAAATGTATTTTCACCAGGTGGTAGCAATCAATTCATTATATTGAAAATATTTGTTGCTTTAAAAATTAATGAAAAGGATATGCATAGTGAAATTAATTCTAGAGTATATGAACCTCCAAGTTGTCATCTGAAAACCAGTGAATAAATGCATACAGAATCCAGACTCTGGGTAGCATTTCTGAGCCATCATGAAACATACTCACCTTTCCTATTCTGAGTACCAAGTTGGTGACGGCACCACTCTGTGGGGTGGGGCTGAGAGTAGCTGTGGTTATTCATGGGATTAATTACTTGACACTAGAATAGTTATTGTTTTTCTAACCTTTTATGTGGATCCATTATTTATTGATGACCCAATTTGCCTTGACTCCTCTCACTTTTGAATGATGTTCTCTTTTCAGGCAAGCTTATTTAATACCCACATTATCCAATCATCCCATCTCTTTCTTTTCCCCACCTATGGCCTCCCATACCCTTCAGCTGGGCCCTTACCCCATTTTCTCTAAGGAGCTCCTAAAAAATATTTATCTCATCATTAAATCTTTCCAAATGAATTATGAGAGGGAGAATGTTTTCCACCTAATCCCAGGTTTAGCCAGACTAAACAAGCAAGCAGTGTTCCTTTATGCCCTTCCCCATAGACACATAGTACAAATATTTGGTCAGTTGCCTGTAAGTCATCCATGTTACTTGATATTATCTTAGATTTCCGGAGTCTTAGAGGAAGACACTTGGGAAAATCTGGGGACCAATCATCAAGCTTTCCCTTGAAATATCCTGGGTTGAGGAACTCATTGTCTCTGGGTAGTCCCCTTCAGTTTACTACCATTGCTTATATTTGTCTGGATATACCTCTTTGGGAGCTCCACTTATCAACTGTAGCATTATTCTCTGGGGCCAAGATCACTAGTTCTTCCAGTATTTGAGTGCAGTCACCAATCCCCTTTAAATCTTCCCTTTTCTGGGTTAAAAATAATCTATTTCCAGCCTTTTTTCTATGCTATGAATTTCAAATCTTAACTCTCTTTGTCTTGTCCTTCTGGACATACTAAAAAACATGAACCAAAGACACTAAGACAATATTGGGCATAGTATTGCCACTTCCTGGTTTAGTCAATTACACAACTCACAATGAACATACACACAGCTATTCAAGGGTATATTTTATGCTATACCCATGGGATGCAGGAAGGATACATCCCACTTCCTCATCTCCCCTTGAAAGCACAACTGAGAGGGGCACTTGACGGGATGAACACTGGGTGTTATACAATATGTTGGCAAATTGAACTCCAATAAAAAAAATTCAAAAAAAAAAAAAAAGCACAACTAATGAGATCTGTAGAAGACTTCTCAGCCATTAATGTTCTATTAGCCAAGACAGATAGGAACAGGGTTTATCTCTACTCACTCTCCACCCAAACAAACACATGATATGGAAGCTGTTTTAGGTCATAGCTAGTATTCAGGATCATTATTATTAATTTTTAATGTATAGATAGGTCACTAGAGGAAAAACAAGTCGCAACTTAAAAGATTTTAAATTTCTTGTCACATTTCACGACTTGCAGTGACCCTGTCTGCTGAACAGTTTTGCTGAATAAAAACAGCTTATCGGGGAAGACCAGTGGAAAGAGAAGTAGAGTGCCAGCTGAATACTGGCATGGTGACTCTAGGCACAACTGGAATTCTGGGGTGAGGACTGTGCTTATAAGGGGAATGTGTCAAGACACACTTCCAATCAACTCTGTCATTGACCACTATTTTCCTCTTGTCCTTGCCCAGACTGCTTTCCCTTCCCGACTGGAATTGGCTGGATTCTGGAGTCAAGGCCTATGCTTAAAAGAAGCCATCAGGAATAATCAAAGCAAAGAGCAGCTGGGGAATCACACTTATTATTTATTGACTTTGGGTTCAAGGTGAAAAAAGAATGTCTAGGTGGTATAGTCCTGTGTGGCTTATGGTACATGCTTCTTTTATTTATTCATTTGTTAACATTTATTGAACATCTACCATGTGCCATTGTATTAAAACTGGGCAGGTGGGAAACATGAAGTTGAAGGGAGAGCTGACCCTAAGAAAAAGACTAATTTAGAGAAAATCTTCTAGGAGTAGAATTTCTTGACTTATCCCAACATGTACAGGGTATGAAAGATTTCTGCATTGTGGTAGAGTGATTTGGAAATATTCCTCACCAGTCTGTGAGGTGTTATTTTTGGAATTTGAAGAGGAAAAGCAAACCGACAGGGCTTCCTTATGACAGTGTACGTTAATGCAGCTCTCTCTCTCTTTTTTTTTTCTGTGACTGGTAGAATTCTTGGTTATCTTTTTGTCTGGTAGTGAACAGCTTCATAACTCAGGCAGACCTGGGGTATTGGTCCAATAGGACGGGCGTATTTCAAAGCCCAGAAAGATGAGATATATCAGAACTGCACAAGCAGCATTAAAGATGAGTTTCAGTTCAATTATAAACCAGCTATAAAATAATTCGCTTTTGTTGGGAAGAGTTTAAAGAGACAAATGAATGAAGGAGGCTAAGTTTCCTTAAATGATCTAATACGCATACAAAGTCACAATTATGTCCAACTTGTACATAAGTTACAGTGAAAGGTGGTATTTTAAGCTCTTTTAAGGGTGGCATTAATTGCAGTTGAGGAGTGAGAAACAAATCTGTTTTTGAAAAAATTCCTTATAAGAGAAGAAATAAAATAGTCTCTTACCACCCCTGGGACAGTTGCACACTTTGTCACCAAATCCTCCACTCCAATTTAGAATACCATGGCATTATTTATAAGTAACTACCATCAGAAGAACTAAAAATTTCTGTATTTCAAATAGATACAACAGATTCCAAAGGACTAATCTGCTCCCCAGAGTGTCAACTGCAAAACATATTCCCCAGAACCAAATATAGGGTCTGGATTAAATTCAGTACTATGGGAAAATTCAAGAAATTCCCTGGGGTATCAAAGGATGTTGTCAAAATTAAAAGGAACAGACTATCTCTCTTTTCTGGGCTCTGAAAACTATCACACCTCTCACTTTGGATTTTGTAAAATCTACCCAAATTTGTTCAGGTATGATTTACCTACCTTGAGGATTTTGTCCTGGGAATGCACATTCTTCTAACTAAGTAATGTTTTGGGAGCTCTGATGCTCTGAATTAAGAAAAATAAAGCAGAGGCATAGGAAAAATGATCTCCAGTGGATGATATACTCTTTCCTATACAATCCTTTATCAATAATTTTCTATTAGTGTTGAATTCTCAGTATCATAAGCAGAGCTCTAAGACCTATTAAGACCCTTGCACAAGGTGGAGGTGTCTATGCCTGTTCATAGCATTTTCTGAAACGGTTAACAGATTTCAGCAGTAATTTTGAAGAGAGAAACCATACAAGAAAAGCAGGGGTACAAGTTGAAAAGAACTTGGAGGTTATCTGCTCTAAGTCCATAGTGATAGAGATAAAAACAAAAACAAAACAAACCCCGCTCTCAACCAAGAAAGCCCTCCCAATACTCGCCCACCTGTCAACACAAAAACAACAAAACAAAACCCATTGAATTCCAGAAAGGTTAAAGGACACTGCCCAAGTTACACTGCTGCTGTGGTAGGACAGGATCAATTCCGGGGGAATAAAATTTTGGGAGTGACAAGGCTATTGCTTCTCTTTCTGTGCCTTGGAAATGTATAAAAGGTAGTTTATACCACAGGCCATGGCGTCTTAGGGCGTGAACAAAGTTTGTGGAGATGAACCTAGTTATCATTCTTTAAATCTTGTACTATATTGAGTGAGGGTGACTCTTCTCCAAATGGAGTGTTCTATGGACTGGGGCAATTAGGGATTGAAAGCCAATACATCATCCTCTCCTTTGGAATTTTGGTCTTGGGGGATGGTAAGTAGAGGAGTTCCCTGCTGTTCTTCTGAGACTGGGTGAGGTTCTTCACCCCACCTGCCCAAGGTTACAAGTTCTCTCGGGGGTTTTAATACATCAGGATTTAAGAGCGCAGTACTTATGTTGCTCCAAAATCGCTATAAAATATCTGCAAAGAGATTTTGGACAGAGGCATCTGGGGCTATTCTGGGGCCATATGCTGCTTACGTCACTGAATATTCTTTGGGTTAATTTCTTTCAATGCGTGGAAGAAGGAGATATCACATTGGAAGGGGTAGTATGATGCTAATAGCCTAAAAGGGATAATAGGCATTTTAATTTTATGAATAACATCTTCTATGCCCTTTTTTAGAAAGCATTTTCTAAGATGTAATTTTAAGAATCCTAACCCTTTTATTATCATTAGAGAAGATAATCCTGAAAAGTGTTGGGGAGATGATTCCTGTGGATATTCAACTAAGAAGATGCTCTCAAGCATCTTGTCTAAAGCCCGATTCTCCATTTATCACCATTTACCTTCTCTTCAGTTTCCTCAACAGTTGAGATCTGGAAGGCTGAGAGCTCTTGCCAATAATGGCTCTGTGGTTTCAGTCAGAGCAGGGCTGCAAGTCCCAGACCTCATTTGGTAGGGTCTTTTAAGGACCTGGGAGATCTGGCTCTGATATTCCTTTTCTTTCCCAAGTAGCCACCTGTCCCTGCCAGCCAATAGCATGTTCTGTTACCAACAGAGGAGAAGGGCCTCTCACTTTGGGGAGGGAGGGTGAGTGGGTGAGAAATTGGAGATGCAGAGACAGAAGAAAAGGACAGGACCAGAGTAGGAGCTTGTATATGATGCTGGAAAGGACAGCCTCTCCACACCTCCTTCTTAAAGGAAGAGTGTTATTTTTTTTTTTTTCACCAAAATTCTAACATGACTCTTTGAAAGTGTAAAAGTCCATTTCTTGCTGGGGTTTCTGGATAAATACATGAGGCAGCTACACGATGCTGCTGCATTTTGACAAGATGTTTTCACTCACTTAGCAAACAGACTTAGGATAGATTTCCCTATTTCCTCCCTTTTGGTTGAGTGCAAATAGCACCGTTCTAATGTCAGCCCCAAAATGCACCAGGCAGTGCGGGTTGGAAGGCCCAGGTCTGACATGTCACTTAATGTCTCAAAAGCTCAATTTTCCCATTTGTAAGATGAGATAATAATTATACTATTTCCTCCTAGAGTGTGTGGTAGGTGGAATAAAGGCATGCCCAAAATGTCCATGTATATCATCCTTGGAATCTATTATCTTATGTGGTAAAAAGAACTTTGCAGATGTAATTAGAGTAAGGATTTTGAGATAGAGAGATTATCCAGATGGGCCTAAGGTAATCACAAGGGTCCTCATAAAACAGAAGCAGGAAGCCCAGAGTCAGAAAGAGATTGGAAGATGCTACACTGCTAGCTTTGCAGATGGAGGAAGGGGCCATGAGCCAAGGAATGCAGGTGGCTTCTAGAAGCTGCAAAAGGAAAGAGAACAGATTCTCTTCTAGAACTACCTGAACAAATATAGTCCTATTGATACCTCACTGTTCGCTTAGTGAAATCCGTTTAGAATCCTGACCTCCAGAAATGTAAGGTAATAGATTTGTGTTGTTTTAAACTACTAAGTTTGTAGTAATTTGTTACAGCAGCAATAGGAAATTAATACACAGGGTAAGTCTGGAATATTGCAGCAACAGAACGGGGGGGGGGGTTTGCATTAGCAGTGGGGATGGAGATATAGTCTAAAGTCTTTATAATTATTTTAGGGTGAACAAAAAAAATTCCTAGTTTTTCCTTAGGACCTTATAGCAAAACAGAATGGCTAGTTTTTATACAGTTCTTCTACTGGATTTCGGTATTCTTTTTTTTTTTTTTTTTTTTTTTTTTGGATTTCGGTATTCTTAAAAAAAAAATTTGTTGGCTGTCATGTTGCTGTCATTTTTCATGGAATCTTTTAATGGACACTGAGAAAAGTTTCTAGAAGTTCCCTGACACAAAATGAAATAGGGTTTATTGCAATAGTTTTCTCATGGTATTTTGTATTGTGATTCAATAAAGCCTTCTGAGATATACCTAATATCTATTACCAAGGATTTCAGATAAATACTGACTTTTAAATGTTAGATGAAAATATTTTTACAATTCATTTTACACTTTCTAACTTTCTTAACCAGAACATAAACCACAGAATCCTCTCTTTTGACTTTTTTTGTGGGGGGGTCTGTTCTCAATTTTCCCAGTTACCTTCCCTACTCACCAATCCCTTTCCTCTCTTGTAATGTGATGCTCCTCATCTGCTGCAGTCTTCCCAAGTGGGTCATGAGCTCAGTGGACTCATGTATAAAGTAAGAGTAAGCAAGAACTGAGTGAGACCAAGGACCCCGCTGTAAGGAGAGCACAGAAATGTCTATACCTGAGCTTTGTCCTTTTTACCCCAATCAGAGGTCATTGTCACTTCTTGATTGTAAGATAACTATCTAGATTGCAGGTGAATATCTTAGCTCTAGAGAGGTGAGGTACCATAAATTTTAGGCGCTCTGAGTCAGGAGTCATGGAGTTTAGGAAGGACTATGCTCTAGGGCAGGGGACACACCTCATGCATCTTTGTGATCCTGGACCCAGCACAGTGCCTGACAAAATTTAGGTGCTCCATTAATGTTTTTAAATGAGTGAGTTTTCTTTATCATAGTCAGCTCAAGGCCAATTTTGAAGTTTTTGCCTTGCTTACAGTTAATCCTGTTTGGATTTCTGTCTGTCCATCTGGTTCTCTGTCTTCCCTCCTTTTTTGGATCATATTCATTTTCCCTGCAATATGTTGTAACTTATTTCATGTAACTATTAGATGTAAAACCATCAGAATATGATTTCTATGAAAATAAAAATGTAAAAGGCCCTGTTGCTTGTTAGTCAAAATTAAATTCTAAATAGCAGAATTAAAGTGATTTTTTAAAAAAATGGGATGGTTCATACATTTCTGGTATAAAATCTAGCTGGAAAGCAATTGAGAAACACAGATCAAGGACTTTAAAAGTGGGGGATCCCTGGGTGGCGCAGCGGTTTGGCGCCTGCCTTTGGCCCAGGGTGCAATCCTGGAGACCCGGGATCGAATCCCACATCGGGCTCCCTGCATGGAGCCTGCTTCTCCCTCTGCCTGTGTCTCTGCCCCCCTCTCTCTCTCTCTCTCTCTCTGTGTGTGTGTGTGTGTGACTATCATGAATAAATAAATAAAATCTTAAAAAAAAAAAAAAGAAAAGGACTTTAAAAGTGTTTATACTCCTTGGTCCAGTAATTCCAACTCAAGAATTTGTCCAAGGAAGGTAATAAAGATTTGTGTTGGAGAGTATTGATTGAGTAAAAGGTGCCACCCTTCATGTTCTTATTCCCCCAAAGGACTCTCACCTCTGCTAAGACTGTTGAAGCATTCCTTGGTAATTTTTTCCCCCCAAGAGGGGGTTAGTGAGAGATCCTCTTTTCAGCCAGCTGAGAGTCTTAGTGAGTTATTTGAGCCCCAGGAATATTACCTTTGGTCTATTTCATTTTCTCTCCAGATTCAAGAACAAGAAAAAGGTAAGTCTGTTTAGATAGGTAGAGGGAAAATAGGTTAAAGTAAATAGGAAAATATCCTATTCTGTTCTCAGCCTTGTATTACAAAAAAAAAAATTGTCTTTCAGGAGTAGAGTCTCCCAGACAGAATAAGCCCCAGAACTAAGTAGGAAGAAGGCCTTGTTACATAATGGATATTCTTTTGCAGATAGTTTCAAAGACTGTGACACAGCCATGAGGGCTATTAAATGAATTACTTTAAAAATATATACAATGAGGGATGTGTGCCACATTTTAAAATTTCATTAAGGTTCTTAATTGCTTACAGTTATATTTCTTCTTAAGTCAAGGTAATTTGGCTTAGAGCTGCGACTGGCTTTATTTGCGTGGCTCTTAGGTACATTCCCAAGAACTCTGCCTTCAGGAACTAATCACACTTAAACTCATCTAGTAATGCATTTTTCTTTCCTTTTCTCTTTTAATAACACATTCTTTATAATTTCCATTGAATTAAATTATTTTTCATTGTTTTCTTGACTGATCCCTGGATATAAATGATGTCTTCCTGCTAGTCTTCCTTCCCAGTGGTTATAATTACTTGTAAGTATGTAACTGGTTGTGTGTCTGGTTTTTCAAGGCCTATCTCTCCTCGTAGACTGTAAGCTCATAAAAGCAGGGGTGACATCCGCTCAGCCCTCTACACCCACAATGTAGCACACAGTGAGCCTTTACCAAGTACTACCCAATAAATAGATAAACAAACAGAACTGCTTCTGGAAAAAATGATCAGCATTTATAACAATGTGGACATCTGATCTCCCCTGCATAATGTTACCTGTAAGTCAGCAGATGGTTTTATGATAGTTCAAAGAGTATAAGTGACAAGTGGTTTAGACTTTGGACTAAATGCATGTAAACACAAGCTAGACTTGCTATCACATATGAATCAGATCCTTCTGTAATACAGACTTTTGTTTTGAACTTTGGAAAAGGGTCAGCTGTTGCTAAGAAGACTGCTAAAGATCTTGTTACAGTAGAAAGCTGAAATGAACCACCACATCATCCCCAAGAACAGCAAACAAAAAAAAAAACTTCCAAAGCAAACCTTTCCAGGAACTGTAGGAAGAAAGATTAATAGAGTATAATATAAGTTCAGTTAATTTATTGAACCCTGTCAATGGCATTTTTCTCACTGATTTCTAAAAAACAAAAAAATATATATATAATTTTTAATTCTATAGGCTTTCTTTATTTTTACAAGGTTGATCAATTTTTTAAAATTAGCTATTCATTATATATTTTTTCTTGCTTTCTAAACCTTGTCTCACCATGTGAATGGGTTAGAATGAGGGAGAAACAAATAGAACAAACCAAAGTTATGGAGAAAGTATGTGTGTGAACTTTATTTCATCATGAGAAAATCACTTCTGTGCAGTAACAGAGAATACTGATATATCTACACGATGATAAGGTTTTCTTTGTATTTAGATACATACCTTATATTTGTACACAATATATAAAATTCATGGAGGAAATTAATTTCTACAGTACAGTTTCTTTGTTGGAAGAGGACTTGTTCCGTTAGTTTCTTTTAGAAAATGACCCCCAGTTCTGTGACTGTGGTACCAGGGATCGCAGTTCCAATCCTGTAATTTATTAGACACCATAATCTTATGAACAATAAGAGAAACTGAGAAACTACATCCTCCTGCAGGATGAAAAGAGAAACATGAATGCTCAAGCTGCTATGCTAGTAACTGATTTTAGCGGAAGAATATGATTTCCATGATGTATTATGAATAGAAATTGTAGGTCTCATGATACATATTAGCAACATTGCTGCAAACTGTCTCCCTGCTCTGATGGCATGCACTTCACTCGTCAATCAAACCGCCTTTTACGCCCATGGGAAATGAGGCCATCATCATGAAGGGCCTTCTGCATTGCATGTAGGCAACTCTTGGAGGGCTTTAGCATTTAGGCAGGGTACTTGGGAAAAGAGGCAACAGCTCTCAAGGAGACAGGTCATCCCAGAGAGACGTTACTAAAATGATCATTCGGGAAGCTGTCGCTACCACATCCCTCTAACCCAATGGGAATAGGTCGTGTGGGCATTTTGCCTTCAGCGAATCCTTTGCTTTGAATAGCATCCCTCACAGACTTACAACTGCTCCCCAAGCACGGTTTTTATGGCTAGGGGCCCGTCAACCTTGCTGTGGGACTTGAAGTTGTGCTTGTTTTTAACCATGTGAACCATTTTAAGGGTGATTGGCACCAGCCAAGGTTTGTGGGAAGTGGGAAAAACCCACCACCACAGTTCTTTGAGCTAACATCTTGAATTTGAACAAAACCAACACAATTAGTTCTGCAGAGGGAAAGTATGGGGAATGCCAGGGGGGGTGACTTCTATGATTAAAATGACACCCAGAAGGTCTGAAAATGCTTTGGCACCGACCACAAATACCTCTTCATAAAGGTTTAATTTCATGTGCTGTGATTGCTTTTAAAATGAAAGTGTTAAAAGCCTCAGAGGTGATACCTGGTCATCAAATGCAAGCCCCTCTTTCGAGAGGAATGGGTTGACTTTGATGACCAAAATATTTACAGTACGGCCAAGAAGCAAAAGTTCTCTGGGGCTTGACCTTGTACGATGGCCCTTGATGGCCTAACCCAGCCTAACAGGATGGGCAAAGGTGAAAATGGCGAGGTAATGCGGAGTTGCTGGTCATTTCCTGTTTGGTGCCCACAGGAAGCCTCAGTCCTGGTGCCGCCGGCCTCAGCTTTGGGAGGGAGATGGACGCGTCCGCGCTGGGCAAGCCAGGAGTGGCCCACAGGCCCTCTCCAAACCGCTCTAGCACCCACACCCCTCGGACACACGAGCAGCAACGCAAATCCACAGCTGGAAAGAACCTTGGCCCCACCCTCACAAACAGGCAAGTGCTACAAAGCAATTTAGAATCATCTGGGTAAAACTGGCAAATGACGTGTATCGTGCAGAATGGGAGCCTGCCCTAGAGCCTAGAATACATTTGTTTCGCACACTGGGGGTGGGGGACATTCAGGCCTTCATTTTTTCAGCGTCTTCAACTGCAGCTTATTTAGAGTGTTATCAAAGGAAGCCGACGCCCCAGGCCATTTGAACTGCCGCTGTGGACTCTTTGGTTTGATCACATCCACATACCATGGGCTCTCTAACGCACGGCAGGAGAGGAACAGCGGCTTTGTGCCAGAATGCAGAGCAAGTCATGGAAACACTTCAGAATTGTGGGCAGTGGTGGGGTTACCTCCGGGCTTGGCAGCCACGTTAGATGCCTCGCAGTTCTCGCTCTGAGGGATACTGCTGAAGGGCCTTACCCTCAGACGTTTGGAGGACCAGGGTCTTGCTGTACTGGCTGACTCCTGTTTTATTGAAGGCCTTGATGCGGGCATTGTACGTGCTGTTGAAGTGAAGACCGTCCACGGTGCACATCGTCTCCTTTCCGACATACACTTCCTGAGGGTCAACAAATAATAGGCTGCTGTTTAATGCCAGCCCTCGGGAGGGCTTAGGGAGGCAGCGTCACTGTGGTTAAGGAGCTAGCATTTTGGTGTCAGCCTGATCTGGATTCAAATCCTGTGGGATAGCAAACCACGTAATTGACCTTTTCATTTCTTTTTAAAGATTTATTTATTTATTTATTATTTGAGAGAGAGAGAATGGGGAAGGGAGGAGAGGAGGGAGAGGGAGAGACAGATAATCTCAAGCAGACTCCCCACTAAGTACGGAGCCCAATGTGGGGCTTGATCTCATGACCCTGAACTCATGATCTGAGCAGAAACGAAGAGTTGGATGCTCAACCGACTGAGCCACCCAGGAACCCCTAATTGGCCTTTTAAAGTCTCAGTTTCCTCATCTGTAAAATGGGGACAGATGATACCCAGTTTATGAGGTTGCTATGATGATCATAGAAGGAGGTTCTGTGCACAAACTAACATAGTGCCTTATGTTTAGCATGGGCCTGTCAGCTTAATGCATGGTATTTACTAGTGGTTAGGGCTTAAAACACTAGAATTGAGTGCTTAGAGTTAGCTTTATGCTTATTACTATTACCTTGGCATCTATACATATATTATACCTACCCAACTCTTTACCCATCAGTGTGATTTGTAAAAACTTGTTTGGAAAACATGAGGGTGGTCTCTATGCTGTGTTTATAACTTCACTGGTAACTTCAGGAACTGTGACAAAAATTACACTCAAAGTCATAGGCGTATAGGTTTTATCACAGTGCAGAGGGAAGGGGGGAGGAAATGAGCGGGAGGAAGAATGACATTTCAAAGGCTTAAAATAAATCGCAGCATGATGCATCTTTAGCATAGGTTAGGCATGTGCCTCCCTCTTTAGCTGTATGCTTTTGCAACATTATGCTGATGTAATGAGTAAAAATATTTTGTATTCAAAGCACAGCCTTAAAATGATAACTCTCTGGTGGGACACTAACAAGATGGGGGTCTGGGATCCTGGCATGCTAAGAATTTTATACGGATTATCTAACTGACTCTTAAAAACCATGTGTGAGGTACAGGTTCATATTACAGACGAAGTCCTGAAGGCTCAAAGAAGTGAGAAATGGGCACAGTCACACCGCTAGATGGTGGAATTGGGACCTGAGTGCAAGCAGCTGGACTCCAGAGCTTGTAGTATGGCATGTGCTTTCTCTTAAGGAGGGTAGAGTAGTTTCTATTCAGAGACTCTTTCCTCCGTCTTTGATGATGGTTCGAGAAGAATGTAGGCCTCAGATGAAGGAGAGGCAGACTCTGCCAGGATAGTCTGGCCTCGGGGGAGGTGGGGAAGCTTGGCTTGAGACCCCACAATGGGTCCTCTGAGGTGGTCACTGGCTTTGGTTAACAAATAACAGATTCTCTACTCACCCGAAACTGACCACCATTGCCATCATCCAGCTCCAGAATGTAGCCTTCGGCAGGCACCGTGGACAGAGGTGGCTGTTTCCAGGACAGCGTGGCACTGTTGTTGTGGGTACAACACTCCTCCAGCTGCAGAATGGGGGTTGCTGGGACTGGAGAGGAAGCTAAACAGAAATTAGTGTAACTCTGGCTTCTGTTGAGTTGCAAACATTTCAGTATCTTGGAATGAGAAACATCCCCCTCATCAACCAAGTAGCTAGCCCATGGGGGACCTGACCTGGATCCCTTCCAGAGTTTCTAGGAATGGGACTGGTTCCTGAGCCACTGTGCTGCCTTCTGCCAAACTCATGATGATACGTCCTACCTTAACTGCCGGGGAGATAATTGCTCTGTTTCTCACCCCCTGGGCACTGAAGACATCATCCCTAAGGGGAAGGTATTTTATGGGGGATGGGTTTCCAGCTCAGCCCACTAAAGCCTATTTAACCCATAACATGGCTGAAAAACTTATCATTAAATTTATTCAGAGCCTTGACCTCCAGTGTATAAACTTGGAGCTGCCTATTCTGAGCAGATTTTTGTCTGTCTATTTGTTGGTTTTACCAGCAATTCTACTCAAGGTCTTGTGCGTATAAGTAGCTGTAACAGTGAATTTTTGAAAACTTAGTACTAAGTGACATAAAAACAGTGATTTCTCCATAACAAAACTTCTAAGAACTTGACCTCATTCTTTGAAGGTAGCTACGCTAGCTCAAGTCCACTTTCTGCAGGTGTAGAACAGCCAACTGTGAGCCTGGAGAGTAGTATGGGAGCAGAAGGGGCCCAGCAGGGGAGGGTCAAAATGTCCTTACCACTCTGTGAGAATCTGTCACAGTATTACTAGTCACAACATGCCCCTGTCCCCATTTTGTGCTGAGAGTATTTTCTATTACTTCAAACTGTAGAGTGGTTGAGCCTTTAGACACACAGATATGGAAGTGTTGGATAACAACAATCCCAGTTCCTAATATATGAACTCAATGTATGTATTTGGGAGCAATGTTTTTACCCACTGCTTAACAATTTTTTTAGCACCAAAACATTAATTTATTTCTGTAGCACTTTAACAATAGAGAGAACAGTTTAGACCACATCCAGGGACATTTAAATGAACAAATGTTAATTATAGAACACCTGGTATGCTGTACCAAAATTGGACTCTGTGTCATGCATCAAATTATCTGCTCCCTGCCAAAATCTGCACCTCAGCCAAAAATGGTTTATTTAATAGCAGTTTAGGAAACAGGTTCTATGGTGGATAGCCTAGAAAACAAAAGCAGTGACCATAACACAAGAGATGTGAAGGTGAGGCAGGTTGATTATACTTATGAAAAGACAAGAAAACCAAGCCTGAGTTACTACATCAAACATAATGAAATCAAAAGTATGACCAGTTAATTGGAGGTGGTGAGTTTAGTAAGGGAAATCGTGTTTCAGGTTTCAATGGCATAGAGTTCTGTAGGTCTTATAAGAGTGGCTTCTACAGCCTCAGAGGCTCCCGAACATCTGGAATCAGAGGAAAGCAGATAATTCATTGCTTTGTTCAAGGAATAGACTACAGGACTGGATGGGAAGGGGGGGGAGAGAAGACGTAACTCCTAATGATCATCTACTCATAAACAAGATATCACCTGAGAGTTGTAATTGGAGGGTGAACTTTAGGTCATCATGTATTAGGAAACTACTTTGTCATCAACATTTTTTCCCTAATAAAAATAATAAACTTTAATATATTAACCAGGGAGTAAATTATGATAAATTTAAGCAAACCGTTCTTCAAAGGGCTTCTAGAGATGGAATGATTCTCCCTGGGGATATTTGCTCTTAGCTGTCCTTATGAATCAGAGCCTACAATAAAACAACCTATTCCTTGGATTCTCTTTATTTTATTAGCTGCTCATCAATCTTCATTTTCCCTTTATTGGGAAATCTTTATTTCCCTTCATTTTCCCTTTATTTCCCTTCATTTCCCTTTATGTTTCAAGGAAATCTACATTTCATCAATTTTAAAATCAAAGAATAAGATCACAAGATGGTTTCAGCTTGAATCATGCAAATGCTTGCAATGTCTCTGATAAGAAACTCAAGTTTCCTTGTATAGATATTAGGTATAATTAACAGATTAATTGAAATACATGGTGTCAGGTGTAATTAAAACATGGGAACTTCATTTGTAAGTCCTCAGTGGATACACTTTATTTTTTAAATTTTTTTAAAAGATTTATTTTTATTTATTTATGATAGACATAGAGAAAGAGAGAGAGAGAGAGAGGCAGAGACACAGGCAGAGGGAGAAGCAGGCTCCATGCCAGGAGCCCGACTCGGAACTCGATCCCGGGACTCCAGGATCGTGCCCTGGGCCAAAGGCAGGCGCGAAACCGCTGAGCCACCCAGGGATCCCCGTGGATACACTTTAAAAGACCAAAAAGATAATAAAAAGTCTAACCACTTACTGACCTTCAGATTTTAGTACTGTTCAGAATTTAAACAAATTAAGCAAACAAATAAGCAAAATGAGAGAAGGAGGGAGAGAGAATAAGAGAGAGAAACAAAAATGAAGGAACATAGAGACATTTGCATGTCTAAATCTATTTCTCAATGTGCTTAGAATTATTTTTTCTGTTTCCTTATTTACCCCAAAGTGATGTTGCATATAAAAGGCAAGTGTGACAAAATTACAGCCTCATTAGCAAAGACTAAGGCTGACATTTTAGAAAAGCAGATTTTATAGTGGGTGTTATTACCCTATTTCACTTTATTAGGTATAAAATAAATGGTCTATAAGAATCCAGAGTATTTTCAAATTAACTTATTATTTGTGTTTTGGAAATGGATTGCATCACAGTTCCTGGGCTGAACTCTAAGAATTTTTTATTTCATTGAAAATTCTGTCATTCGGCTGCCATAGCTGTCTTAATCTTAACACTTTGACCACTCTTGGACGTTTTTGTTTTTCCTAAAGAACTAGTGGTTCCTGACCTTATCAGAAGTCTATTGCTCAGCATTCTTTTAGCTCATAAAAATCAAGCTTCAGGCTAAAAATTCTCTTCTTAGTTATAAGGGGTAACTGTTCTTACAGACTTCCTTGAAGGTGACTTTGTAGAGCCTTGGCTCAAAATTAAATTCTGCAATGGTGTCTCCTTAAAGTTTTCAAATGTCTTACCATTCTAGTTCAAATTATAACTTACATCTTTCATAGTCATTTATTTTTTTTTTCAAGTCCTTCCGATTGTCAACACTCACAATGATGCAGGATTCCTCTGTGAAAGGTCATAGGACAAGAGTGTGACAAGGACATGGAAGGACACATGGCCACCCACTCTGGACGTGGAAACTAATGGCTGCTGATGTTTTCTGAGCACTTACCAAATACCTGGCAGTGTGGTGAGAGGATGCAGTCACTCATGTGGTTTTCACAGCACCCCCACAATAACGGATGCTGTTATTATTTCTAATTGGTTGATGAGGAAACTGAAACACAGAACATCTTCATGGCTACTAGTTGGCAGAGGCGGGATCTGAGGACAAGCAGGCTGGCTCCAGGGCCTGGGTGCTTCAACTGCACTACACTGCCTCTCCAATCTAGTGTGCGGTAATAGTGTACTAGAGAGAAGTTCCTGCATCCAATTCCAAGAGGAATGTTTTCTTCTGCTTCCTGTATCATGAGTAGTAAAGTTCCCCAAGACTTGCTGCTATGGATTAATGAAATATTTCACCATACATAGCATAATGTATCGATTTATTGTATTGCTATGTTGTACACCTGAAACGAATGTAACGTTGAGTATCAACCATACTTAAAAAATTTCAAAAAGAAAAGAAAAGAAAGAAACATTTCACCATAAGAGCTAGGGTGGTTGGGAATGCAATTCTACTGAGTCATCTTGTTTCACTGTCCCTTGGTGGACCATCATTCCTTTGTATGGTGGGTGATCAATACAATTGGCATCTCAGGGAAGTTTAGACTTTAGAGGAACAACAAGCCGTTTCTGCAAAGCTCTCATTATCACACTATTAAAGAGCAATTGTGAAATACGTGATGACATGTATTTCAGGCTTCCAAACCATGAACGGATCACAAGCACAAACAGATTACAGGCGAGTCAGCATGTGTGCACATCCCCATCCCCGTCAAATCTCTGGGTGCTCTTTCTCCATGATTTATAAGATGGTCTATTCACATCACACCAAAATTAAAATATTTTCCAATATTTGCTTGGATATTGCTTATGACCTTGCTTGTGACCTTGGTGCATACTCAGGGCTCTTACATTTGACATGAGTTAATAAAGATAAACGTGTTCTTAGGTGACTAGAGGCACTTAAGGGATTAACAGCCATTGGTCTATATGCTAAAAAGGCTTGGGGGAGCATTAGGTCACTGTTTCATCCTGGTTCAGAATGAACATGCAGGCATTTCTTTTCAGCACCGACTCATGACTCTTGGGACACTTTCTATACTTAAAACAATTCTGGGATAATACCCTTCTGGGGATGTTTGAACAAAGAAGGTACCGGCATTCTCAGTTAGATCTCAGTTGCTTGAGGGTGATGTAGAATCAGAAAGAGACCAGTTAAGTCCTTAACTAATAAGAGAATAATTTTCTTACTGAGTAGTTGCTGGCTTAACTGGAAACATTTAAAAACCAGCAACAGACCTGTGTTCTTTGATATCAAAGAGAAAAAGGCATCTGAGATGAAATTTCAAAACCAGAGAGATGTTAACATTTTTAGTCAAGAAATAGATATTTCTGTTGTTAGAGTCAGAATTAAACACATATTTTAAGTAGCTTGGAAAATATTTTAACTTTCTACTGTAATCTGCTTAGCATAATTAGAAAACGTATGTTGAAGTATATGCATTGTATTAATGGTCAGATTACTTTAGCACTATTCCCAATGCTATTTACATTTTGGCCATTTGTACGTGTATTTTGTGGTACAGTTTCTTGAGATGTTTTTACTGAAAGCTGTGAAAGTGCAGTTTATTAAACTGACCAAGCATATCCTCTTTAGGAGCACTGTCTAACACTATACCAAGCACAGTTGGGTATGTTAACAGATATCAGAGAGGCCAGTAGGAGTAGCCTTAACACCAGCCAATCAAGTTCTATTACACAATGACCTTTTGGTTTTTTCTTTCCATCGAAAACATCTGACAGATAAAAATTATTCACAGTCTAAAAAGGACTTGGCTCTCACTGAATTAATTAAACTTAATGAGCATAAAGCGAAGCATATAAATTAACTCTGCAGAAGGATACTAATCAGAAGTAAATTAAATTAATATGAAGTGTTAAAAAGAAATGGAAAATGGAATAATCCAGTCTCATACCAAATGGCCTGTTACATGAACTTCATAAATAACTGCTTTGGATAATTTTGTGTTCCAGGTGAATATTTGCTGTAAGTGTGTTCTGGGTTTTGGTCTTTGGAGTGCTTGGCACTCTTTGCCATGTGTGCAGACTTTGATGGAGGGTATACACAGCCATGTTCACGCATTTTTCTGCAGGTAGCCTTAAACGGACAAGTGACACTGCTTTAGGAATGTGGTCTGTGAGGCATAGCACATGAGTCTGCAGTTCCCATACCAGATGAAGGGCCTGTTTATTCCAACACAATTGTTACCATCCTGCCAATTCGCCTGGACTCCACTTTGGGCAGATGGACATGATTCAGAAGGACAGCAAATGGGGGAGGAGAGGCCTCTATCAGATGGTGAAAGCAGTTCAAAGCCCAGAGGCTTTTACCCTCTACCTGCTCCATCATCAAGGCTAATTGGGTTGGCTAATTTTTTTCCCCTCTTCCTCCAAAAGCCCTTCCATTGCCCTTTCGTGACACATTTTCTCCTCTGAGCTATTTGTGACATAATCTTTCAATGATTTTACTTCATGGAAAGAACTGGATATAGACAGAGGCTGATGGAGGGGGATTTTCCTGGGGCTCCATATATTACTCAGGTGGCTGTATTTCACAGACCACCATATGGGTGTTAAAGGAAAAATTTTAAACAGCAAGAAAGACATTCTACAACAAAAAATCAAATTTCTTAAGTTTAAGAGAGGAATTCAGTTATTCCTTGAAGAAGCCAGTTCATAAGACACTAATGTTATAGCACAAACTGGAAGTTGTAGGTGCAGGTTCTGGAAACTTACTCCTTGGGTCTGAATCCCTGCCCTGACATTCACCAACTGTGTGATTTTAGGCAAGTCGTACAGTCTTCCAGTGCCTCAGTTTCCTCAGATGCCTACTAGGGTTGTGAGAATAAATTGAATTAATCCACATGAGGCACTTAGGAGAGAGTATCTGGTTTGGTAAGTAGTCAGTAAATGCTACACATTTTTGTTACTGCAACAATGTACTTTTATTTACAATCTATATACTATTTACTCCAAAATTTAATTAAGGCATCATCCCAAAGCAATGCATAGTAAATGAAAGATGAGAAAATGGGGTCTAATAAAGGAAGCATGTACATTTTTCTTAAAATATCTTTCTTTTTAGGGGATCCCTGGGTGGCTCAGCGGTTTAGCACCTGCCTTTGACCCAGAGCGTGACCCTGGAGTCCTGGGATCTAGTCCAACATTGGGCTCCCTGCGTGGAGCCTGCTTCTCCCTCTGTCTGTCTGTCTGTCTGTCTCTCTCTCTCTCTCATGAATAAATAAATAAAATCTTAAAGAAAAAGAACAAAAACTTTTTTTAAAGCACTGAATTCTAAGTCCTTTATTATGTGGCTGCTTATTGGGAGAAGCAAAGAGCAAATCAATTTCTTCAGTTTTAAAAAAGATTAGAAAATGACAGAATACAGAGATGAAGAGTAGATAGGCGCTTGCCAAGGATTGGAGATGGTGGAGGGGATAGGAATGGGTAGGACTACATGACCACAGTGGGGTAGCATGAGGGTGGTACAATGATTCTGCATCTTGATTGCAGTGCTGATTAGATGACTCTATACACATGACAAAATGGCACAGAGTAATACGTATACACTGTACCAATGTTAATTCCTGTTTTTTTTTTTTTTTTTTTTTTTAAGTGGGTTCCACTCTGGGTGTAGAGCTCAATCTGGGGCTTGAATTTACAACCCTGAGATTAAGACCTGAGTTGAGATCGAGATTCAGATGCTTAACTGACTAAGCCACCCCACCCCCTAATTTCCTGGCTTTTATATAAGATGATAATTATGTAAGATGGAACCATTGATAAAAACTGGGCTAAGGGTACACTGGACTTCTCCTTACTATTTTTGCAACTTCCTGTGAATGTATAAATATTTCAAAATGAAAGTTAAAAAAGTCAAAATATTTTTCCAATGGATATTACTTATACTGCCATAAAAATATTGCATAGTCAGCTTTTTAGTTTTCTTTGAAAGAGTTCTTTTCCTTAAGATAATTTTAGGTACTTGGACTTCCTCCCCACCCCCAGCCACTCAAAAAAATCTCAAGGAGCCCTTGCATATCCCTTAACACATAAGCCAAAAAATTTAAAAAGCTAAAATTGATTTCAAATCTTCATATTCTTCCTGTAACCAACCTTGGCATTTTCCTGACCAGTATTGGAAAGCCAACTTGGATCCTCTCAAATTCCCACTAATTCATGCTCAACCATTTGCTCAGGACCTATCCATGTGGAAGTAGTCATTTCGATCCTGAACTGCCTTGATATATGTATCAATGTTTCTGGGTTACTTTCTGTAACAAGATTTTATTTATGCACAGTGATGCAGTCTTATCTCCTTATTTATTTATTTTTTTAATGTCAGCTATTCCCTGACACTGGGCTTGTGACATCCCTAAGACTCTTAAAGAGGCAAGCATTGAGTTTATCTGAATTTATCCGGCTTTCTTAGAGGCAGGTCACATGGATGCAGTGCTATGTTTCTCTTAGGTGATAAGATAGGAGCTACTCCAGATTTTTGTATCATTACCCAGAGGTGTGTGTGTTTACTTCCCCACCTCTTAGGTCACTGATAACCTGGCAGCTGCCTTTTGTTTGCTGCAATCGGGCACAAAGCCTCAATCCGGCTGTAAGCATAGTATCTGCTTGGGATGTTGCTCTATTTGGGGGGATGCAGGGACGCACCTTTCATCTGCACAAAGTCGAGCTGGTGAATGGATTGTAGCAGAGGGCTGTTGTCCAGACTCAGGTCAAAGTCCGTGGTCATCCTGGGAGTGAGCGTGCCTTTCCCCCACTGATCCTCAGTCAGGTGCACTCTCCTTATGAGGGCGTCAGAAATCTAATCACATCAAAGATCACAGCCTAAGAAATATAACATCACACTGGACACAGAACACTGCCCCACCACTCTCTGGGAGCATTACCAAACCAATTTGAAACCCACACCTTTCCTGTCTCCATGTAGGCAGTGAGAAGCCTACTATGACAACGGTCACCCATGCAAATCTGGGTGCTTTGTGAGTCAGAGGGAGCCACTATAAATAATTAGCAGCTGTAAATTGCTCTAATAGACAAACCTGGATATATGCTAATGCCTTTTATGATTAATCAATGAAAAGCCAACAACATTAAATAATATGTTGGTGATCAGTTAATTTTAGTAGAACTAAGAACCCAAGTTTCTAATAGGAGGTGGGGGTATTCTGTTAAAGCTTGGAATGAGTTTTATAAAATAGTTTACAGGGGCTGCATATGGTAATCTGTAAATCGGAACTTCTTACACTTTAAGCCCATCATCTTCTGTATCATTTTATTCTTTGATAGAGAACTCTTTCATTTCTTATATTTAATCTCCCTTTGTCACTCTTAGTATGATAAAAAACGTGAACTGGAAAGGATCTATGTATTCCTTAATAAAAGCTCCCTTAATTTTTGAGATCAAAACTTAAGTAAAATTCAGCTGACATCATCACATCTAATTAAAACAATCAACAGTGAAAAAATCATGAGAAATCCAAAGAATGAAAAAACTTCACTTTATTTGGGAAATCATTGATTAGCTGAACTGGCTGGTAGGAACTGTCAAGAAGGTAGAAGCCTTGCATATGTAGACATTTCTAGCTGATAGAGCTGTCCAAGATATTAGTGGAAAGGGACCCAATTCTTAGGCAAGGCAGTAACTCGGCTTCGGAGGAACTTACAGGGAATTTCATTTTCATGATTAAACGTGAACAAAAACAAACTTTAAAAAGGCCATGTACTTCTCAATCTTGTAACACATGGTGGCAGAGACTTTCAGTAAGTCACTGGAGTTTTGCTGGTGCCCACATATTCATGGCACTCTGAAGGTGGGTTCCATTGTGGAGGGACCCATGCTCTCAGCAGGGGCCGTTGGGAGTCTGGCCTTGGCATTGTAGACTGAGTTTCATGGGCCATTGAGAATCTGAAAGAGAAACTAGTTGACACTTACCTGCAAAAAGCCACTAGGATCATTTTCCTTAATGACCTCCAGGCAGTACTCCATGAGACCTGTGGTCTGGCGCAACTTCACTGTGCAGTGAGAGATCTGATCTCGCACCACCTAAGATTGATGAGAGAACAGAACAGTCCAAAGTGGCACAGGGTTAAAAAAAGGAAGCAAACTGGGACTTTGGAAAGCTTCTTCAAACCATAATCCAAGAGCATCAATGGATGGAACTAAATGTATGAGAATATTTTGTGGCAATGTCTGCTGTGGACAATGGCTCTGGAAGACAGATTGTATAAAGGCTATTATTACGGGGACTTGTGGCAACAGGACCTATCAGAAAGGTGCACAGATGCTGGAAGCCTGGGAAACTGGTTACTGTGGTGCCTGGTAGGACATCTTCCTCAGGTACCTCTTGCTCCCCATCTTCCAGGAAACTATTACTGAGAGCTGTTTTAAGTGGGAGGTTGTGGAGAGGCTACAAAGGAGCTGAGTAACCCAAGGTGCAGCTGCAGCATCTGCTCTGTGAACAGTCACCCACCCTGTGCCTGTCTCTTCTAAAGAGCAAATGTCCCCATCTGAACCCAATTCTTTCTCATTATGACTCTTTTTTTCTGAGTGGGTGGTGGGATGGGGTTAGAGGTGAAACTTGCTAAAAGACAATGAACTAATGACAACAAGGAAGCCAAAGATGGGTGCAGAATTAAGTTTTGAATATAACCCACTTCGAAGCAATCACTGCCTCATTTGGGAGAGCAGTTTTAAAGGCTCTCTATTTACCATGCTGCGAGTGTGCTTTAACCTAGAAAGACATCTCTCTGAACACACAGTTCCTGCCTCTGGGGAAATTGTCTTTGCAGTGTCAAACACAGGATAGTCCTTGAAGAGTTTCTTTCTTTAAAGATGTTCATTTTCCATGTCCTCTGCTCAGTGACCCAAATCTCGAAGTGGTTTCTAAGCCTAGAGTTGAACAGGAGTTTTCTAGGAACCTTCATTACTTATATCCTTGATATTTATATTACTTTGCAAAAGCCTAAAAAATATCCAGCCTTCTGGATTTTATGAATAATAACTACAAGGAGTTTTAATAATAATTGTTGAAAAGCTTTTTTTTTATAATTTTTTTTTTTTTAATTTATGATAGTCAGAGAGAGAGAGAGAGGCAGAGACACAGGCAGAGGGAGAAGCAGGCCCCATGCACCGGGAGCCCGACGTGGGATTCGATCCCGGGTCTCCAGGATCGCGCCCTGGGCCAAAGGCAGGCGCCAAACCGCTGCGCCACCCAGGGATCCCGTAAAGCTTTTTCTTTGTTCCTTCTTTTCAGTTTTGATCATACATTTTTCCATTAAAGATTATTACATCTACGTTCAAAAACAATTGGAAAATAAACCAAAAAAAAAAAAAAAAAAGGAATAAGCAATAATCTCGTCACTTTAATGCAAATTTTTAAAGCATTTTGATATTTCCTCTTGGGTTTTATCCTTGAGCTAGATATATTTATAGTTGCAATCATAATATGTGACAATTTTACCTCCTTCCCACTTAACACTATAACATAGGCATTTTAAATGTTGCCACCATCAATAAATGTTACTGGCTCCATAAATATCCCACTGAGTGGGTTATCATAATTTATTTAATCATTCCTGTTCCTCTATTTTTGGACATTTAAATCCTTCCTATTTTTTTTGACAATGCATCCATTTATTATTGCTGGTCTCTGCTTCTGTTTTTTTTTTTATCGTGATAAAGTATATATAACATAAAACTCACAGGTTTAGCTATTTTAAATTGGATAATTCTGTGGCATTAGATACATTCATATTGTTGTCATCACCATCCCTTTTCAGAACTTTTTTTTTTTATCTTTCCAAACTAAAACTTTGTATCCATTAAACAATAGCTCTCCATTCTCCCCTCCTCACTGGCACTTGGCAACACCACCATTCTACTTTCTGTCTCTATGGATTTGACTCTCATAGAAGTAGAATCATATAATATTTTTGTTCTTTGTGACTGGCTTATTTCATTTAGCACAATATTTTCAAGGTTTACTCATGTTGTAGCTGATGTCAAAATTTCCTTCCTTTTCAAAAAGTTTTATTTATTTATTTATTTAAGAGAGAGAGAGAGAGAGAGAGAGAGGAGTGTGAGTGCATGAGTGGGAGGGGCAGAGGGAGAGGGAGAAAGAGAAACTCAAGCAGAATCCATGCTCAACATGGAGCCTGATATGAGGTTCGATCTCATGACTCTGAGATTGTTCCTGAGCCAAAACCAAGTCGGACGCCTAACCGACTATGCCACCCTGCTGCCCCTGAATTTCCTTCCTTTTATGACTGAATAATATTTCATTGTAGGTACATATCACATTTTTGTTAGTGGACACTTGGGTTGCTTCTACCTTTTGGCTATTGTGGATAAAGCTGTTATGAACATGATATGCAGAAATCTGTGAAAATCTCTGCTTCACTTCTTTTGGATATATATTCTGAAGTGGAATTGCTGGATCATATGGTAATTCTATTTTAGTTTTTTGAGAAATCATCATTCTGTTTTCCGCAGCAGCTGCACTGTTTTATATTCCTATTAGCAATGCACAAGGGTTCCAATTTCTCCACATCCTCACCAATACTTATTACTATCTGTTTTTTTTTAAAAAAATAATAGCCATTCTAATGGGTGTGAAATTGTATCTCATTGTAGTTTTGATTTGCATTTCCCTCATGACTAGTGATGCTGAGCATCTTTTCATATGCTTATTGGCCATTTGTATATCTCCTGTGGAGAAATGTCTATTCAAGTCCTTCATCCATTTTTTAATTGGTTTTCTTTTATCTTTTGATGCACAAAATTTATAAATTTTCATGAAGTCCAATTTGTCTACCTTTTCCTTTGTTGCCTATGCCTCTTGAGTAATATCCAAGAAATCACTGCCAAATCCAGCATGAAGCATCTGCCCTATGTTTTCATCTAAGAGTTTATAGTTTCAGTTCTTACAGTTAAGTCTTTGGTCCATTTTGAGTTAGTTTTTGTATATGGTGTTAGGTAATGGTCCAACTTCATTCTTTGGCATGTGGACAGCCAGTTTTTTCCAGTGTCATTTGTTGACTGCCCTTTCCCCATTGAATGGTCTTGGAACCCTTGTCAAAAATCATTGTACCATATGTGAAAGTTTATTTCTGGGCTCTCTGTTCAGTTGCAGTTGTCTATGTGTCTGTCTCCATGTCAGCACCACACTATTTTCATTGTTGTTGCTTTGCAGTAAGTTATGTAATCAGGAAGTGCGAGAACTCCAGTTTTGTCCATTTATAGGATTGTTGAAATTAATTAATTAATTAGTTTGGAATCTCCTGATTTTTTGGTAGATGACTTATTACCACTTTTTAATTAAAAAAATTAAAATAAAAACTGCAGTGTAGGATTTAACATCTCTGGATCAGAATTGGTGAAAGAAACCAACTTTGATGTGAAGATTGTTTTGTGATTTTGGCGGGGAGAGGGGAGATCAAATTTAAAATTAATTGGTTGGGACACCTGGGTGGCTCAGTGGTTAAGCTTCTGCCTTCAGCCCAGCATGTGATCCTGGAGTCCTGGGATAGAGTCCCACATCAGGATCCCTGAATGGAGCCTGCTTCTGCCTCTGCCTGTGTCTCTGCCACTCTCTCTGTCTCTCATGAACAAATAAATAAAATCTTTAAAAATAAATAAATAAAAAATAAAATTCATTGGTTGACTTATTTTCTTCTAATGTCTGGCATAATGTCTGGTATTATGTCCAATCACCACTACTATCTGTTGGTCTGGGCTCATGGAATGCAAATTATTTTATTTTTTTAATAAAAAAATAAACAAGAAGGTTAAGCTTCTGCTTCTTAAGGGGAAAAAAACCCCACAGAACACCCAAAAGTATAATAAAAAATGCAGGACAGGTGACCTACAGCTATAGGCTACTTGTCTCTATCTTAGGCATTAGTAAATTGTTCCCAGAAGATATTTTGATATTTTGGTAGCCAGTACATCAGCGCTTCTAGGTAGCAGAAACTCAGCAGTCACTAATCACTATGAATGGCATCTGTCCTAGGACTGTGCTTACAAAACTGACTTGTACTCAAATCTGAAAAACAAGCACGGACTAGATCTGGGCATTGCAACCCAAAGTGAGTCTGCTATTGAGGCAAAATAGACTTGAATTGTCGTGTTTACTTTCCAGAACATTTAGATCAATGATAATTTTATGACCCAAATGTACTGAAATAGATACATTAATCAGGCCTCATAAAATTCTATGTCTGCTTCTATAAATTTCCTTCTCAAGCCGGATTTATTTGATGCCAAAGGAGCTGAGTGTGGGGTTTCTCTGACTACTCTTAAGAAGCTTCATTGTAGCAATGCCAAAGAGTTGGTGAGTTTTAGTGGGAGTTTGCCATTGGCTCCTGTATTCCACGGTTCAGGCTTCTTGGAAGGACTCAGTATCCCTGAGTTCCTGGCTCTTAACTGTATTACAACAATGGATTTTGGTCCATCTTTTTAAATTTTAATCAACCCTTTCACAATGATCCCAGTAGCCAGTGATAAAAATCACTGCTAAAAATTAAACTAGTGTTCCCAGAAGCAGCACTTTGGGTGTGTTGTAATTGACATCTAGTTTCTGAATTAATTTGGCAAGATTTCCCATCCTATGGAAATCAGCCAAATAATTAGATCTTTTAAGAGTATAATTTTTTCTAGTTGTTTTTAAATAATCTTTCTTGTTACCTTCTTAACTCTGTTTTATTTCTACTATTATTACTTATTTCACATTATTTTTTTTATGGAAAACCAATTCCTAGGAAGCTAGGCCATGTCACTTTTTCTTTGAGTTCCACATTTCTGTGCAGTTGCTCTGATGCTCCAGAGAAACCATTGGCACCATGTTTGCAGCTGGCTGGAGTTGAGTTCCTTTTCTTAGGAAGGAAATGTGCAAATTGCAAGAGTGACACAAACAGGGACTGGGAAACAATCTTCCTGGTTTCATCTGCATGATGGCCTAAACCAGCTCTCTGAGGACAATGAATTAATCTTTAGTTCAGTTTTAGAGAAGGCTTTCACAATTTTATTAGCAGTCCCCATCTGTTCAGGATGGCAAATCCTATTGATCATTTGAATGTTTTTATTTTGTTAAGTGGCAAATTTATTAAGGTCATTCCTTGGATCAAGATATGTCACTGATACCTATTTGGCAAAGGAGGATTTGAGAATGGACAGTTGTGTCCCTCTGAATGCGCAAGTTTTTTTAGTAGGATAGAGCCATCCATGATAGCTTATACAAGTGTAAAATTTTGTTCTGCTTATCCACAGCTACATTTCCCATCCCATCTCTAGCAGACCAATCTCCTTCCTCCACTCAGCTCATATAACACAGCCAGCAACAAGAACTGAAGTTAATTAAATTGAATTTCATTATTTTATCCAACCTGACCTTGACACCCTTTCTCTGTCTCCATTCACCTCTCCATCTTATGTACGGCTCTTTAAAGTTTATTCTTTTTAATAAATACTTTCTCTCATACTATTTTCTCTCATCATGAGGTGTGGAGGGATACCACTACTGAATTTTTAGTCTAAGTAAACACTAACATTCTCTCTCTCCTATTTCAAGAAATTCTTTCTTAAATATAATATATACCTTCTTATCACAGTTTAAAACAGTTTCCCCTAAGTATAAGGCAATCCTTTTTTTTTTATTTCTATGTAAGGTACAAGTACTTTCAGGATGCAAGCTTGAAGAATTGATTCTTCATAAGTCCTTTTGGTCAGTGGGAGGAGTTTCTACATGTACCATCATTCCTACAGCAAGATGACGAACTAATGCTTGGAACTGACTCATTTGTGAGTCATAGGTGAAGTGCTTTAAATATGAGATTCATCTAGTAAAATAACAAATTCTTTTGTTTTTTTTCCCCTAGAGTAGAATATCATCTCCAATATTATCATTATATTCACTGAAACTTAGAGGAATTTAAGTTAAGGTTGAACATTTTAAATTTCTCACATGCCACCATTCTCCCACATGCTGATTATGCAAATATTTCCCCCATTCTCTTGATACCACTCTTTGTACTAATCTCATTAATGTTTATCAGTTGCCAATGTTTACCCACATTGGCAACTAATCATTTCAAAGAGAACTCTTGAGGCTTTGAGTTTTTAATCAAGAAAAGGATAATTTAGCCGTATCAAATAAATAAAACATGTACCTGTTTGAGGAAGGCTTGAGATTTTAACAGCAAAACTGAACTTTCCATTCCAAAAGTGTGAATGCACCAATAGCCTCATCAATTGAGGCTCAAAACATTGAGTAGAATATGCAAAGCATGCTCTTAGTATGTAGTATACTATATCCTTATACAGAGAAGTTAATGAAGAAATACAAGTCGTTTGGAGAGATTAGCATATTGATGTGGTCTCACCCACACAGGAGAACATTTGCCATTTATGGTGGGCCTCAGTAAGAGTGATGCATGCAATGTGGTATTTTGTAGGCTGTGAGGTACAGGGAGACACAAGATCACTGTCATCTTCAAAGTATGTGTTTAGCGCCCTCTGGAGGTAAGGAATGTGACTCACGTCTGGGTTTAGGCAAAGGGCCTTAAAGAACGTCTGTGACTGCCCTGCATTGACATGGCCAAAGTGGGCAAAGAGTGTTCAGAAGAGTGTTCCCTAACTTTGGTGAGCTCCAGTTGTGTGAAGTGGCATCCTAGTGATCCCATGGGCACCCTGGGATCTGTTCTGTACAGTCCCTCTGTGACTTTTGCTCCTATGTGGTAGGAAGCAGAGATCACAGAATTTGCCAAATGAATTCATTAATAATAGCCTTATAATTAATAATTATTGAAATTAAAATTTTAGAGTTGGCCCTGCAAGGGCAAAGGTTTCAAGTGTTTCAATGTGCCTATTTTTTCCCCCAAATGTTTTCATTTTATTTTATTTTATTTTTTTAAGACTTTATTTATTTATTCATAGAGATGCAGAGAGAGAGAGAGGGAGGCAGAGGCACAGGCAGAGGGAGAAGCAGGCTCCATGCAGAGAGCCCGACGTGGGACTCTATCCCGCGACTCCAGGATCATGCCCTGGGCTGCAGGCGGCGCTAAACCACTGCGCCACCGGGGCTGCCCCAAATGTTTTCATTTTAATGGATTTACAGAACCTCTTGCCAGTAGTTTTGTTGGGATTGACCTGATTATTGGCTTAAATTTGTTGCTTTTTCTTTCTAGTAATTGCTGTAGTCAGTCAAATCCTCTATAGTTATTTTTAAAAATTTTGTGAGCTTGGATAGGTCTGTCTTCCACATATACTCTCTCCCTCTCCCTTTCTTTCTTCTCTATCCCCCAGATCCATCTAAAGCAAAGAAAGGATTACTAGCCTGTTTTCAGGCAATGGAAAAATAGCTTAAGTAAGCAATCTGACAAGCCAGTAATGTCCCTAGTGTAAATTTGTACTCTGACTGATATGACCATTTAATTAAATTTTTTAATCAACATAATGGGAACACAACAGGCAGTGCATGGTAAATAATAACAAAGATGATGATAATAATGATAATGATTCTAACAAAACCCAACAGTACAGTTGGCTTCAAAGTCAAACATCCTGTATATAGTTATAATTGAGATACGGAGGTTCTCTGTAAAAATGAAATGTTGTAAAAACCAGTAAACTTTATCATTATCTTTTAGCATTCTTGCTGGGCAATTTTATTGGTATGTTCCTTTACCAACTACACATGGAAATTAAAGATTAGATTTTTTTCAAAATATTTTTAATAACTATAATTTTTTTTCTTCCAGAGAATCTTAGAACTGAAAGGTAACCAAGAAGATATCTGTCACCTCATACTATTCAGCATATGAATTTACTCTAAAATATTGGAGCAATATACATTTAAGATGATTGTAGAATTATTTCAAATTCTGAGTTGCATAAATAAAAATAATTCTTAGATATTTCTTTGGGCTTACTAAAAGAGAAATGACATTTGTAAGTTTCCTGAGAAAAGCACAGACCTTATTAATGGCACATTTAAGTGTCACAAATTCCCTGTGAGGACATTTTAAGGCCTTACTCAGGTCAAGAACCCAGGAAGAATGGAATCAAAACATATAGCTCAAACAAAACACCTGGGGGATCTGGTTTTCTGTGCTTATTGTGGGCGATATTGCCCAAGTAGTCCCAAACACAAATTAGGAGTATTTCTTAAAAGCTCAAAAGCATTTTTTCCCCTTCAGTAGCTTTCTGACATTTGATTAGTTCACCACATTCTGAAAATAGATATTTGTCTCCCAGTGTTTTTTTTCCCCAAACCACAGAATAGTATTAACTGTAATTTACATTTCAAAGCATTCCTAAAATACAGTCACAGCTGCATACAAATGTCTCAGAGCCTTTTTACGAACTTTAAAAATAGCTCACCAAACTTTGTGAACTATTTTATAGGATGATCAATTAAAAACTCAAGCCAACTTTCCTAAGTTCAGAGACAGTCACATCTGTGTATAGACTAATTCTATACCATGTACTCTGGTATTACAGAAGTTAAGTCCCGAGGAGCACTTCTTCAGTGGGCTGGGTGCCACCATTACTTGCAGGCATTCTTTCTCAGTAACAATAATAATAGCTAACATTTCCTGAGGACTGTGTGCTAAGTGCTTGGCAATGCTCTGGGAGGTGACAACTGCTTCTGGCCTGATTTTACACACAGGTGAAAGTAACTGAGTCATAGACTTGCCCACAGTTAGAGACCTAGTAAGTAATAAAGTATGTCCTCACACCCCGTTCTCTATGACACAGAAGCTGGGCTCTTCACCTCTCTGCTCCAGCTTGTCTCAGAACCAGAACCATTCAATCTGCTCAAGCCATCAGTGCTTTCAGAGAGGGGCATGAGCAGATTATAAAGACTGTCTTTATACACACTCACTTTCCAGCATCCCCAGCCTTTTGGATTGCTCAAGAAGAGAAAGTTGCCAGAAAAATACACACACAACTCTCTTCTTTGTCAGCAAAAAGTAGGCCCATAGAGAACTCTGCCAAAGGGAAGCGGAAGACCATAAGATTATCCCTGCCAGCCTGTGAGTGATGGGTTAGCCAACAAAGACAGAAAGAAGTACTGTGCTTGGCAAGCGAAGTCTATAAAAGGCCAGTCTTTTCTCACAAATCTGAGTAGCAACAGAAAGGACAAGAAAGGGAAAAGCAGAGGAGAAAAGCAGAGGGAGGGGGACTTGGAGGCTGGGGTCGGTAGTCAAGGTGTCAGCACTGCTGTCTGTCTTTAGCAGTGACATACAATTTGCTGAAAACAGCAGAGAAACAAATCACTCAAGATAGAAGACAGAACAGCTTGGCTGCCGTGGGGGACAACCTGCCACCTGCCTGTTGTTTCTGTAGCCCTTTGGGATCTGGGGCAGGGCACACCACCCTGGGCAGGGTGGAATGAGAGCAGGCAGCTGCCTCCACTCCACTCTGTGGCCCTGGGCGCCTTGGTGCGCCCTGTTGGGGCAGGTCACCTGTACTGATGGACTGTCACCGGGCCAGACATGACATCTCAGCAATGAGTAAAAGCCGCTCCTGTGCAGTCTCTGTCTGTGCCCACAGCACAGCCCTTAATGGATTTTCACCCAGTCTCATTCGGCAGAGACAGCACTAAGCAGGGGGCCCTGGGAGGCTTTCTCTCCCCTTTGCCCCTGTCTGATATGGATAAATGATGCTTTCTCAATCTGTGATTCCCTTTTCCGTTCAGATCGCTGCCCTTATGGCTCTCCCATGTAGAAAACCCAGAGTTGCCACTACAGTCACTATATGATTTATCGGTTCACTGTGTTCAGTTTAAAGATGCCAAGAAAGTGTCTGAAATGTTTTAAAAAAGAGATTTCCACTGAGAAAAAGTTAATGTTTGGTGACTACATACTGAAATGGCTGGTCTACTCTTTAGAGGGAAAATCCAGCTGTCCAGCTCATTTCCTGTAGACAGCTGTGGTTTCATTTTATTTATTGTATTTTTTTAATTTATGATAGTCACACACACAGAGAGAGAGAGAGAGGCAGAGACACAGGCAGAGGGAGAAGCAGGCTCCATGCACCGGGAGCCTGACGTGGGATTCGATCCCGGGTCTCCAGGATCGCGCCCTGGGCCAAAGGCAGGAGCCAAACCGCTGCGCCACCCAGGGATCCCTGTGGTTTCATTTTAGATAGTTCTATGTGATTCAAATGATATTTGGGTTCCACCATCACACTAAAAATTCTAGGTTTCTGAAGGGTGTTAAGTGAAAGGCTATAGTGACAATGTTTTAGTAATGTTAGAGCAGGTGATGGAAACAGGTTTGAACTCATTCAAAGATAAACCTATCACTAGGTCTTCCAGTTAGGTCTAACTAAGTGAGACTAGTGATAGGTCTTACCTATCACTAAGGAACAGGAATGGCGTCTCTGGAAGGAGTGTTATAATCACCAGCCTCGGTTCTCTGTCCAAACCAACAGCCAGAGGCTCTCTGAACATTAGAGACCTATGCAATTTGCTTTACAAACTTCTGGTCCGGATTTAACTTCAAGCCTTGCAGTTTTCTTTATGAAGGACTCTACTGTGTCTCTCCTGCTGTCTCATCAGGAATGCTCAGAGAGACCTGGCCCTGACAGAGCACCAGAGGAGGTCAGGCCAACAAACGTCATGATGGGGGGGAGCCCTTAGGAGCTCTCCCAGGCTTGGACCTTGTTATCCTCAGCTCGCCTCCTGCCTGTTTCAGTTCTGCAGGCCCTCAGGGTGACCCCTGGGCAAGTCACAAAGGCAGGGGAGAAAGGTTTATATTCCAGCCACATTATTGCCCTGACTTTGGGGAAGGAAGAGAAGGTGTATGGCTCTAAATGTGTTTTGTAGCAGGTGGGCAGTGGAAGAGGGAGCCTCTTAGAGGAGGGAGCTAAAGCTGGGGTTTTCTTACTTTTGGAGAAAACTGTGAAGCTTCCCTGGGGAGTGGTTGCTCTGTAGCATGCTGCCTGGTCCCTGCCTTCTTCCAGAGCCCCCTGGGGCTCAGGGTCCTGGTGTGTGGCTGAGGCACAGAGTAAAGTTGGAAGGTTGGTGACTCTGCTTCTCGGGGCTCAGAATGCCTGTTTTACTGCAGGTCTTGTCCAGGACTTGTACCCTAGTTAGCACCTAGTTTATTGCCTTGTTTCTGGTACCCATGGAATGAGTACTGGCCCGGCTTGAAGTTCCCTGCCACCAAACTTGAGCCACAAATCTTGTAAGCTGTGTTTTCTTATTTCTTATTTCTTCACTTTGAAACTCTTCCTTGGTTCTTCTACTTGAATCCCATTTGTTTAGATGGGGCCTTCCCTTGTTCTTCAGGGACTACAGCCTGTTCTAAACTGCTGGGGTATCTGATGCTTATAGGCCTTTTCATGAGCTCCCTTGAGGTCATATCCATTCTGTGCTGCCCACTATTGAAGCTCCCTGATGTTGACTGCCTAACCCCAGGAGAGAGCCTGGAGTTAGACCTCACCTCACCCTGTACCCTAATCAGACCAGCACAGCATATCCTCTACCCTCCACACACTGGTAGCTACCCTGGGGCTTACTGGCAATGAATGCGGACCTCTGTTGACTGCTTACTTCTCATCTTTCCAGCCTGCTCTCACACCCTGCTCCAATGGGGCAATGGATGGGGTATCAGATGTCTTCAGGAAGACCAATCTTTTTGCCAATAGGGCTCCAGATTTGTAATCAATTGATTCCACTGCGTGATGACAAAAGTCTGCAGCTGTCCCATTGCACAGTTTACTTCAGAAGTTAAGACAAATCTTGTTTGTTTTCTGGAAGGTATGGTTTCCATTCCTATTTCAAAAATACATTTTGCCTCTGTATGGTCACTCTGGCCACCCTGTCTAGAACTTCAGCTTCCTTCCCCAGTATTCCCCATTCCCCACTCATTATTTTTCTTAGTGCTTTTTACTAAATAATGCATATTTTACTTACTTATCTTGTTTATTCTTTGTCCCTTCTGGTGGAATATAAGCCTTATGAGGGCAGCAATTTTTATTTATTTAATTATGCCTGCACCAGAGCAATTCTTGACCCAGGGGAGTCACTCAACTAATATCAATGAGGTAAATTAGGGAGTGCATGGTGAATGAAAGGATGCTGGCTTCTTGCCCTCTGGGGCATTGGCCACCCAAGACTGTGGGTTCTGGCCTACCCATCTAGCTTGTCCATCTTGTTCCCAGGAGCTGGGCTCCTTGGCTTCCTGCTCTCTCCATGGCACAGCACTCACCTTCAGCTTGTGCTCATGCTCCTTGTTAACACGTGCAAGCAGCTGGGCTTTCCTTCTGTTAAGGGCATCGATGAGGGCATCACATTGGGCCACCAGGCAAGCCTCAAACTCCACACTGTTCTCCTGCATGAGAGAGCACATGTCTTAGCCCCAAAGCACCTGGGTTCCTTGGGCTGCCAGAATAAAAAGAGCTCCCCTGTCCATTTGTGGGATGGAGATCCCTGCTGAAGGAGATAAAAAAGAACTCTGTCCACAATGCACATTTAGCATTTTAAAAATAACTGCATAAATTTCATTCTACAGTGGTAATGTTCACTTGAATTTTACATTGAAAAGGATAAGCATTACTTAATAAATTAATTTTTATCAAAAGGAGATCATCTCAGTCCACATTACATTGCATAAAATAAAGCTTGGTTTGTAGAGCTGAACAGGAATCCTTCTGAGGGCTGGCATATGTCTACTTACGTATGGTGGAAGGTGGCGTTCAGAGAGGTTGGCTGCCTGAATGGGTGGGGTATTATGAAGGCAGGAGAGTTAAAGAATCATTAAATTCAAGAAGAGAGAGAAGAAAAAGGATGGCAGTGGTCTTCAATATTAAACAATAATCCAATGACAACAGAAGTTTATTAGAATAATCATGGGCAAATTACAAAAGTACTTGCTTCTTTCATTAAGGAAAGCAAATAGTTAATGCACATAGCTGATCAAGAAGAACTGGTACATGTAACAAGCATCATTCAGCTATAAAAGTCAAGCCATGAACCAACTGCTTGTGGGAGAAAACTATGTTTGAAATGAACTATAGCTTCTCCATGATGTTTAAATTGAATCCTGGATCTAACTATTCACTTGATTTAAATCTATACATGCCATGGACATTTTCTTTCAAGTAATTCTCTCCTAAATCATAAGCATTCATTAACAGTAATCCTTTCAATAAGTTACATGTATAATTTTAATTACCAAACCATAATCTGAAAAACAATTGTAACAGAGAAAATGAAAGATGAATACTCACATATTCATGAATAGCACTGAAAAAATAGCATCCAACTGAGTCTACTGTAAGCTTTTGGGGGCTGGCGAGGAAAGAACAGCTTAGCCTATCAAAATTTAATTTATTCCCCAAATCATAAAGAACTATGTCTCTTAATATAAGGATATACTGATAGATATCTGATAATTTCTCAAGTGCAAGGTCTTCATTTAAGGTGTGCATTAGTAATTGCTAAAGCAATGACTCCTACGTGTAAAGTTTCAGCTTTCATGACAATTGCTTTTGAGTACTCAGAGAAGTCTTATGGAAAACATCACTTAAGAGCTCTCTCTGTCCCATGCAGGGTAATATTGGGAGGATGAGGGCAGGCTTCTTACAGGTTCTGATTTAGAGCAGAAAGAAAGCTTTGCTCTGACGAAGAGGTGGGGTGCAGAGGCAAGAGCAGAGAAGAGACTGACTCTGTTGCAATAACCTCTGTTGCTCTGGGAAACAGAAGGAAGTGTGCAAGTGGTAGGTTGTTGGGGAACCAAAAGTTTTAACATGAGCACACATGCAAAAAAGGATGAGGAAGTCAGTGTGAGATGCTTTGAAAAGCTGGCTTACATTTAAAAAGATATTTCTACCTTCACATGGGTTAAATATTAACTCAGACAGCAATTTACTGGAGGCCAGAGTGAAGGTTATTTCTGTGGGGCAACCTCAAAACTTAAGAACAGTAAACAGAGCAGAAGGTCATTATTTAAGCATCTTGTGCAGTTATTGGCTTCTTCCCTTTAGCAATAGTGGAGAATTCATGGGCTCTTAAATGCTGGCTGATCTGTGTGTCATTGTGTTCAAATAAAGTAATCTGAAATTATAGCTACCAAGGGGGATCATGGTTGGAAAATACTTAAGTATCTAAGTAGAGAAGAAGCATTACTATGCACAGGAGGGAAGGAAGGAGGAAAGGAAAGAAGGAAGGAAGGAGGAAGGAAGGAATGAACGAAGGAAGGAAGGAAGGGAGGAAGGAAAGAGGGAGGAAGGAAGGAAAGGATGGAGGAAGGAAAAGAGGGAGGAAGGAAGAAAGGAAAGAAGGAAGGAAGGAGAAAATGTGACCTGTTTGTTACCATCAGATAAGATATAACTATTGGAAGGTGTTTTGGGAATCTGAAGAGTTTAAAAAATGCAACAGTTATGACTCTGAATTCACAAGGAGACCTCTTTTCTAAATCCAGAGTAATAGAGGACCTCAGTCCCAAAGACAGGAACTATTTGGAAAACCAGGCTGTGTTGCCACCTTGTTGGCAAAATATAACCACCTTGAGAAGGGGGCATATTTGAGTTGATCTGTACTCATGTTTGTATTAGAGGAGACAGAGGAGAAAAAAATAATTGGAATTTCCCCACAACACACAAAAGTAGAAGAAATAGACAAACTTCCCCACTACACAGCTACATCTTAACCTGTGGAGGTTTGCTTTCAGTCTCAGATGCTGCCAATACCTGGATCTGCTGGACCATGTTGCGGAGCTGCACCAGAAATTCCTTGGCTTCTTTGGCCCTGTCTGACAGTCCATTCAGCGCCTGAGAGAGCTGGCTCTGCAAAGATAAAGAAGGAAGCCATGGAGCTGTAGTCATGGAAAGTAGCAAAAAGATTGTACAGAGTTGTTTCGATCCAAGACCCCAGCGTCTTCAACCTCCTCAGATTCTTCTTGTCAGAGCTTGGGACATATAGTCAACATTTGTACAAGAGGATTCTGGTAATAAAGGTATCCAGACATCTTTCCGCAGGCTCCTGAGAACTTTCTCTTCTGAAGCAGTGAAAACTCCTGGCTATCGCAAAGGCCCTCACCAACTGATATTTGCCTGAAATTACTTCATTTCATTAATTAGTTAATTAATTCAGCAATAATTTATTTAATTTAAAATTAAAAGAAAACAGTGAGTCAGATGATTTGATAATCGCCAAAGTTATTTAGGCCAAAGTGTTATTGGTCTGGGCCTGAAGCAGTAAGATTAGAGAGTCAAGAACAGGATGAGAGGAATGAAGGGTTAGAGCACTGGTGTGACTCTCTGGGGCCGCTCCAATGGAATGACAGATACAAAAGCCACAACTGCATTCCTCCTCATCAAGGTTACCTTCCTTCTCCCAATTGCAGCCCTCCCTGTTGCCCTTACTCCTCTCTACCCCTAAACCAAGGCAGACTCTTCCTGATTTCCCACACTGTCCTGTCCATATGGGATGCAATTCTGTTGGACGGCTGTGTGTGCATGTAAACACTTGCTTTTTTCTCCAGCCTCTCTGCCTGCTGGGGTGGCCATGGGACACACTGCTAAGTGATGAGACAGAAGTGGCAGTTGGCTGGAGGTAAGGAGGGTTCTGGGAAAGCTCTTGCTTTTCTCTCACATGAGACCAGTGTGTCTGGTGCAGCCTCTGCCCTTGTGTTCCCGACTTTATGGTAGATGTCTTAGGACTCTCATTGAGATGGCCAACGTGGTAAGGGAGGAGGGTTGGAAGGAGAAAGAGCCTGGGTTCCAGGGGCAGCTTTGAGCAGCTGGATAACCCTTGAAATCTCCTACCACTAGGCTTCTTGTCTATGGGGAACATTTAACTCCGAGTTAAGTTTCTGTACTGGGGTTTCCATTACTCCCAGCCACTACCATTGTACTTAATGCAAGAGTTCTTCTAGCAGCCCAGGCATATCCTTCCATCTCTCCTGTAAATTATAGAGACAAACTCCTTTCCCACAATATCTTCTTTGAAAGCTAAAGCCCACTCTCTTCCTTGCCAACACAATACTTTAACCACTCTTCCCTTTCAAGTAAAAGGACAGAATCTTAAGATTATATCTCTTGATCTAATGAATGTTTCTCTTGTCTCTTTTTAAAAAACTTTAAATCCAGTATAGTTAACATACAATGTTATATTAGTTTTAGGTGTATAAGAGAGTGATTCAACAATTTCATTCATTACTCAGTGCTCATCAAGCTAAGGGTACTTTTAATCACCTTCAACTTACCATATGTAATTCCACTACTGGATATTTATCCAAAGCATACAAAAACACGAATTGGATAAGATATACACACCCCTATGTTTATTGATGCATTATTTATAATAGCCAAGATATGGCTCAGCCATAGAAAAGAATGAAATCTTGCCATCTGCAACCACATGGATAGAACTAGAGAGTATAAGGCTAAGTAAATATTTTCTCTTATATTTGTCTTATTAAATACAAAGTTGGGCACTGGATTTCCCCAAAAATATGCATGCCAAATGCTTAATAGAATCAATGTGGGGTGGTAGAAAGAAATAGGCCTTGGAAGGGCTCAAATCCTGCCTCTGTCTTTTACTAAATGTGACCTTGAGAAAGTTCCCTGTGCCTGAGTTACTCCAGTGCAAAAAATGGGAAGCATAATAATGTTTTGTAGTTGGGTCATTGTGAGCGTTTAGTGCATTTACCAATGTAAAAGCTCCTGTTAGCTAAGGGTAATGGCTAAGGGATCTACTCTGAATTCATAAATGCTGCCAGTTACTTGCTGAAAACCTTTTATAGATAGTATTACCTCCTCCAAAAAATGAGAAGAATATTACTATTCTTGGGTGTTATGAGCATTGCGTGAGATACTAGATTAAAGCCCAGAACCCCTCTGATGCATGGTACATGATTAATAAATGTTGGTTGTTATTAACTCTTTTTTTTTTTTTTAAGATTTTAATTATTTATTTGAGAGAGAGACACAGAGAGATAGCATAAGCATGAGAGGGAGGAGGAGCAGAAGAAGATGGAGAAGCAGGGAGCCTGACATGGGGCTTGATCTGGGGCTTCAGGAATCCCAGAGTCCAGAATCATGACCCAAGCCTAAGGCAGACGTTTAACCGACTGAGCCACCGAGGTGCCCGGGTTGTTATTAACTCTTATTCATCTTCTTTCTTCCTGCTCACAAATGCCTGCAGACTGATGGGGGAGATTCGCAGAGCATATTCCTGGAACAGGATCTGTTGGAAAACATCCTTCATCACTAATATTTTGATCTATGTACTCAGACTCAGAGAGGCTAGACCAACACAGCTGAGTAAAAAAAGCACAAAGTGAGCCTACAATGCTGGAAGGACCACTCAATTATTTATTGCCAGGTTTCAGCTGCACCCATAATTTGGGGTAAAAGCTTTCTCCTAAAGAACTTTTCCCAAGAGTCCAGGGGATGGAGGAGGGTAGGAGGGTCTCATTTAGAGGAGCAGGCAATAAAATGAGAGACATATTCTTAAGGAGACATTTTTCTTTTCTTTTTTTTTTTTTTAAGATTTTATTTATCTATTCATGACGACACACACACACACAGAGAGAGAGAGGGAGAGAGAGAGAGGCAGAGGCACAGGCAGAGGGAGAAGCAGGCTCCATGCAGGGAGCCCGACGTGGGACTCGATCCTCCGTCTCCAGGATCAGGCCCTGGGCTGAAGGCGGCGCTAAACCGCTGGGCCACCGGGGCTGCCCAAGGAGACATTTTTTCATAGTTACTTTAGAACTCATATCCCTTTTTCTGAATGAGCAAAAGTTTGCTGGCTACCACAGTTTTCTTCCCCCTTTTGTTATAATCTCTGTCTTAGTAACCACATTTGGATGTTGGAATATAGAAACCAAGTTCATTCAGCTATACAGAACTGAAGCTACATAATTTCTTGTATTCTCACCTGGCAATTAATTGTACAATATGAGTTAGACCTGACACCCATAAAGAATTGTTGACCAGTCACTGCTATCCACTTAGAAAATAATTATTCCATAGTATGCAAATAGTGTTGGCCTCATCCACACTCAGGTTTTTATATGGCAAAGCAATAAGTGAGCTGAAAAAAAATCAATTCGTTTGCAGATTACCTCTCTTTGTGTCTATATTCAGTCCCAAGAATGCCTTCTATCTGGTTAATGGTTCTGGTATTTGATAAACAACTGCATTATATGATAAAGATCTAAAAACCTTTTTCTTAAGCTTTGCCAACTTGTAGAAATTGAGCAGGAGACAATGAAAAATCTTGGAAACTATTTATCACTAGAAAATGTTCTTAGTATAAGGATTTATGTGTGCATTGCTTTTATAGAATAGTCTTTTGATCACACTTATAAGCTACATCTGATGTAGAAGAACATTATTATTGATTGATTTTGTTTCCCAGAAGCATTTAAATTTCTGCTCCGGGCTCACAGAAATGTTCTGTATTCAGGACCACAGACCAGCCCTGTAAATTTATATCAGAACACCAAAGATGCAAATATTTAGTGTGTGTTTTCCTTACAGCACCTTTGGCTGTACATATAGCCATTAGAAGCAGTTTATAATGCCAAAGCAATGCCATTCTGATTTCCTGGATAGTTGTTTTCCAATTTTCTGAAAAGCTGTCATGATCAGAAAGTAAATGAGAGTGGGGAAATGTAACCAAGGAGGCAAGAGCTCAGAGCATGCTCTGAATCACCAAATCTTCCATCCCAGAAAAACGGCAAGTTGCTCGCTCAGAGCTTGAAGGAGAGAAACAAAGCATTCTACCTCCTCCCTCCTTTCTGTGCTGCTTTCTTTCCAACTTCCACCCAGATTCCCCTCACATTCCAAAGGAGTGAAGGTTATAAGGGATCAAGAACTCAACCTGGAAACCCTGGGGGAGTATGGTCCACACCCTATTATTATTTAGGCTCGGTAGATGGGTATGGGATTCATTTCCTCCTGACCAACTCCTCCATTGGCTGAGCATCTGCCAAGTATGCCCACATGGAGGATGGTGTCTCCTTTCCTCGCTCTGCCATGAACATCATCCATGTGTCATTTCCTCCCTTAGTTTACTACGAATATTGGATGGAGACAGTTGGGACACATGAAGGAAAGCTTCCTGGCTGTCTGTGATCTGAAGTTTCAAGCATGGGACAAGTCAAAAAGGACCAACCCCAAAGAATTCATACAAAACAGATGAGGCCACACGCAAGCAACAGTGGCTTGATAGTCCCTGTGACTGTCACAGTGCCCTCCACTCAGGTGCTATGGCCCATGCCACCTCCTTCTCAGGTACCAGGGTCAACACAAAATGCAGAAGCAAAGTGACAGTTGATGTGATGTGACTCTGAAGTAAGGCCCCTAGGAGAAGAACAATTTTTTCCTGGAAGAAATGCTGATTTTTAAGTCTTACTACATTAAAAAGTAAAGGCAATGGGGCACCTGGGTATCTTAGTCAGTTAAGTGTCTGCTTTCAGCTCAGATCATGATCCCAGAGTCCTGGGATTGAGCCCTGAGTTGGGCCTCCTGCTCAGTGGGGAGTCTGCTTCTCCCTCTATCCCCTACCTGCCATTCGTGCTCTCTCTCTCTCTCTCAAATAACTAAATAAAATCTTCTTTAAAAAGTAAAGGCAAAAAATTCTAGTAAGTTATGAAATATTGATCATTTCTTGTTAGAAGGGACTGAAAGGTGATTCTTTTTATTTTTTAGCCATTAAATGGATATTTTATTTTTGTTTATTTATTTATTTTTTATTGGTGTTCAATTTGCCAACATATAACATAACACCCAGTGCTCATCCCATCAAGTACCCCCCTCAGTGCCCGTCACCCAGTCACCCCACCGTCCACCCACCTCCCTTTCTACCACCCCTTGTTCGTTTCCCAGAGTTAGGAGTCTCTCATTCTGTCTCCCTGAAAGGTGCTTTTTATGTACATCCTATTTAATCTCAATCACTACCCTGCCATTTTGCAGAGGCTCAGAGTTGAGTTTAGGTTTTACAACTCACATATAAAAGAGCAGGAGCACAAACCCTAGTCTGACTACAGAGTTGTGCTCTTTGCTTCCACCGTCTAAAGAAGAAGAAGAGGAGTCGTCTCATACTCATACAGGAAGAAATAAAAACCACACATGGTGAGAGCATGTAAAACCAAGGAAGGTGAATTGGTAAGGGGATTATGATTGATTATGAGGAAATCTGACCATGTTTAACAGGCAGATAATACGTAAACCATAGCATATCTAGTTAACCTATGAAATGTTCAACTGCTTTTTTCCTGCATAAAGTTTTTTTAGTGAATTTGAATAGGATCTGTCAATTAGATCCATGGGTCTCAAGGGAGAAGGCCAAAAGCTTTGGACTGAGGTCCAGCGCTGGCTTTATCACCCACTGACCCAAGACCTTGGGAGGGATTCCAGTAAAGGAAGGAATGAGAAGTCACCAAGTGACTAGAACTTGGGGAACCTTTGAGCTGAACTCTCAGGGGGACTGATTCTCCTTCTGACTAAAACTTCCGTTTCTGGACTGTACCTCTTCTTCTCCACATAAAAGATCTCTCGTCTGGTTTCCCTGGTTGTGGAAGACCCTGGACCTACCCCAGCCCCAGCTGACAAATTAGATGGGCAGGAAGCCTCACAGGCTGGCCTGCCTGGAGATGAGGGCCAGCAGTGGGGCAGGGGCAGTAAACAGATTGTGATCTGTAAACAAATAGTCTAAGTACATGTATGTACGTGTATGTGTGAAAATGAATGTGTATGTATGTGAGGAAGTATGAGCACAGAGTGTGTGAGTGTGTAAGAACGTGTGTGAGAATACATGTGTATATGAGACATCTCATCAGTGGAGTATAGGGAAGTTCTTGGCTTTGGGTAAGGCTGGTATCTAAGGGGCCTTATGGGCAGTTGATTTGGGTCCACTAAACTGCTGATTATTGATGATTGGTTGTGATAAAGACCCTCTCTGTGGCTAAACTGTAGCCAGGTTCCTCTGTGCCTTTTTCTCAACCTTGGCCTATAAAGACTTGAACAAAACACTAACATAGTTTCTAATGGCTTGTGGCCACATCTTTAGGATGACCCTAGCCCCCTTAAAATGTCAGTCTGAGGAAACTCAAGGCCCCTACATGAATTTACTGGTTGTTTCAGCCAATACCTGAAGATAGGGGCCCCTGTCTCCTAGTGTCTGTAGGAGGATAGACGTCTAAAGTCAATAAGCACCAGTGAGCAGCCCCAGATGGGTTTCATATGGGCCCACCCCCTTCCCACTCTAATTTCTCACTTCCCTGCCTCTCTTGAGCCCTAGCTAATCCCCTTCCACTCCCTCCTTCTCCCTGTAAAATGCCTAGTTCCTCCTGTACACATGGAAGTTGAGTTCAGTTCACACTGAACTCCCCCTATTGCAACAGTATATTACTGATTGAAATCTGTCTTCACCACTTTCACTGGTGTCCTGCTTTGTTTATATCTGATAGTGACTAACCCTGGCCCTGACCTAGGGCAAGCTGGGGTAATTGTGAGCAATAAGCTGTCCCTTCAGCAGGCCTGGGTTAACCTCAAGGGTAGGGAAGGAAGCACATCCAAGTTCCCTTGCCTAAACTGGCCCATTTCTCATATATTAAACCAATCTTACCATTTTTACTGTGATTGTGACTTATAAGCTGTGTGGAAGACAGAAAGGAGGAAGACATTATGCACCTATAATCTAGAACCCTGTTCCATATAATCCCCTTTCCCATTCCTCAGTGCTAGATCTGCACACACAAGTATGCAAACATCTACACCAAAAGTTAATGCATACTACTACTTACCACCTTTTTAATAGCAATTCAAACCCAAATATTCTGTTTTAGTTATTCTTTAAACCATAAACATGGACCAGAAATGTTTTTTTTTTTTTTTTTAACCAGATAGTAGCGACTGACTGAGGTAGACAGGGCAATATGGACTAATCTGGCACTGGTGTTAAGAAGATAGACTTTAAAGTCAGATGGACTTAGGTTTAAATCCTAGCCTTTTTTTACTAGCTGTATGACCTTGAACATATTACCTAACTGTAGTGGATACTCTGCCCTGATTCCCTTTTAAAGGCTGTTGCAACTCTATGATCAACTAATCTTTGACAAAGTAGGAGAGACTATCCAATGGGAAAAAGATGGTCTCTTTAACAAATGGTGTTGAGAAAACTGGACAGCCACATGCAGAAGAATGAAATTGGACCATTTAATTTCCTCAGACCTTACACAAAAATAGACTCAAAATGGAGGAAAGACCTAAATGTAAAATAAGAATCCATCAAAATCCTAGAGGAGTGCATAGGCAGCAACCTCTTTGACCTCGGTTGCAGCAACTTCTTGCTAGACATGTCTCCAAAGGCAAGGAAAACAAAGGCAAAAAATGAACTGTTGGCATTTCATCAAGATAAAAATCTTTTGCACAGCAAAGGAAACAGTAGACAAAACCAAAAGACAACCCACAGAATTGGAGAATATATTGCAAACTACACATCAGATAAAGGGCTAGAAATCAAAACCTATAAAGAACTTATCAAACTCAACACCAGAAAACAAATAGTCCAGTCAAAAAATGGGCAGAAGACATGAAGAGACATTTCTCCAAAGAAGACATACAAGTGGTCAACAGACACATGAAAAAATTCTCAGCATCACTTGGCATCAGGGAAAAACAAATCAAAACCACAATGAGATACCACTTCACAGAAGTCAGAATGGCTAAAATGAACAAGTCAGGAAATGACCGATGTTGGTGAGGATGTGGAGAAAGGGGAACCCTCTTACACTGTTGGTGGGAATGCAAACTGGTGCAACCACTCTGGAAAACAATATGGACATTCCTCATAAAGAGGTTCCTCAAATATTTGAAAATAGAGCTACCCTATGACCCAGCAATTACACTATTGGGTATTTACCCCAAAGACACAAATGTAGTGATTGGAAGGGGCACCTGCACCCCAATGTTTATAGCAGTTTATAGCAGCAATGTCCACGATAGCCAAACTATGGAAAGAGCCCAGATGTCCATCAACAGATGAATGGATAAAGAATATATATATATATACACACATACATACACACACACATATATACATATATATACATATACATATATATACCATATGTATATATATGTATATATGTGTGTGCGTGTGTATATATATATATATATATATATATATATATATATATATGACTACTACTCAGCCAATCATCAAAAAAAAAATTTTGCCATTTACCATTACGTGGATGAAACTAGAGGATATTATGCTAAATGAAATAAGTCAATCAGAGAAAGATAGTTATCATATGATCTCACTCATATGTGGAATTTAAGAAACAAAGCAGAAGATCATAGGGGAAAACAGGAAAAAATAAAACAAGATGAAATCAGGGAGACAAACCATAAGAGACTCTTAATCATAGAAAATAAACTGAGGCTTGCTGGAAGGGAGAGGGGTGGGGGGACATGACATCACTGAATGTGGAGTTAGAAGAGATGTATACTATCAACTCTTGAGCAGTGAGCAAGTATGAACTGGTCAGCATACCTGCATACCAGTGGACATACCCCATACAGTGACTATGGGCTTCAGAAAGAGAGCATAGAACTTCAGACTACCTACTGTGATAGAACATGAGCAAGGAATAAAGCTTTGCCACTGAGATTTTAGTTTTTTTTTGTTACTGTAGCAAAAGTGACTAATATAGATAGCAATTATAATATTTTCCTTCATGATTTAATTAATATTCATAGAGTTTTATCATGGACCAGGCACAGTGATTCATGCTAGGAAAACAATGATAGAGAAAGTAAACACAATCCCTTCACTAAAGGAACCATCATTGTTCTGAAACTACAACCATTCTGAGCTTAATAATTTTTATTTAAAAGTTCTCTCTTATGTGATCTCTAATGAAGCAGAAGAAGACTAGACTATTCTAACATCCAACAACAGAAAGGTAACTTCTCCACCTCTCAGGACAAATGAGAAATATCTGCTTTCCTCACCAGACATAGCCAGTTCTGGCTAGAGTTTGAATTCTGGATATACTCTACACAGCCTTTATCCATGAAACTTAAAATATTTTTCTGCCTTAGACAGGAAATTCTCAAGCTGGAGATACAAATCAACATGGAGGGTTTTTCCAGCAAGATAGAAGAGTCACTTTTTGCCTCAAGGCAGAGGAAAAAAAAAAAACCAAAACAAAAAAGAAACTGTTGCCTCACCCAATGTTCATCATTTCTTTGGGGAAAATCAATTTGCCATGTCTCTATGGATTTTGCAGAATTCTAGAAGCTGTGAAAGAATTCAGGCAGCAATTGTTGCAATGAAAGGCATGAAACTTTAATAAAGCAGCAAGCATATAGGCTGCAAGGTCAACACCACTCTGCCCAAGGCTCTGTCAGAGAACATGCCTTTCTATGGCTATTCAAAACCATGTTATGTGTGTTGTTAGGCAGTTACTAAGTATTTATAGCTGAGGATCAAAAACAAGCCTTCCTTGGGCTAAGTCTCTGTGTAAATATTGGATTTTACATCCCACAGATGGACTACCGGATAGATCTCCTTTGTATGTATGCTGCCTTTTCTCTTTGGAAAATAGTAGGGCTCTACTCAGCAGGCTCTGAGTCCTTTTCCAGAAAGCTGTTTTCTCTGTGGATCCCTCTGGCTGCCTTCATGTCCACACTGGTCTGCCATGACCTTCCAGGTGGTATAGCATTCCACACTGTCTGATACTATCAGGGCACAGTTTTAAGATAAGCAAAATAGAATTGAGGTAAATAAATTTTCAGTTTTTTATAGTATTTAAGTGTCCTAGATAGAAACTCTCATTCTTCAAACAAGGGTTTTTCTTTTTCTTTTTTTTTATAATAAAATTTATTTTTTATTGGTGTTCAATTTACCAACATACAGAATAACACCCAGTGCTCATCTCGTCAAATAATTAAAAGCGTGCTCCTAGAAATATATATGATGAGGTGAAAAAAAATCACTGAACTATTTTTCATATAGAAATGCTTTTCCTGTGCTCTTTCAGAGACTCAAGTGTTAAGTGCTAATGCAGGAATGACTACTATCTGTCCCTCAAGCTTCTAGTGATGAGAATGAAATAACTAGTGGGAGCAAGATGTTTTTGTTTTAAAAAATAACTTTCCCTCCATATTTCAAAAACAGAACATGCTCCTTTCAGAAAAATTGGAAAATAAAAGATTTAATAGAAGAAAAAAACAATCTCACCTTATATATTAATAGCCTTGATAATGAACCCTTGATGCTTATCCTTGAAATCTTGTGTACATTGATACTGTCTATCGATAGCCAGATATGTATGTCTCTATGTAATGTGTATCAACAAAACTGGGATAATATTGTATACCCATTGCTGTTTTGAAATCTGCTCTTTTCACTTAATATGCTATATTTTCCCATCTCACTAAAACTATGCAACTCCCCCCCCCCTTTGTAATAGCTATATAACACTTGGATAACATTTACTATGTGGCAAGCACTGCTTATAATGCTTTGTACATATTAACTCCTCTTTTTTTCATAACACAACCCAGCAAAAGTAGGTACTTATGTTACTCAAAATTTTTGTAGGTGATAGAATTAAGCAAGGAAGGTTATATGGTCCAAAGTCCTAAAATTGTTAAGCAGAGCAGTATCCAAACCCATGAAGTTTCCGGCCAGCATTTATTCTGTTAACCACTAAGTTTTAGGGTAACCCACTATGTAGATGCATCATAATTTATTTAACTACTCTCCTGTTTTAGAACGTTTAGTTTGCTTCCATCTTTTGCAAAGAACTGACATGAATTTCCTGGAGTAAATCTTTCAACACATTCTTGATTATTCTCATTTTCAGAAATGAAATTTCAAATTTACTCATATTAAATGTTATCATGTTATTAAAATGTCCCTGAGTGGTCATTCAATTTATACTCCTGATAAAGGTGATGTAATACCTGCCTATATAATGCACTGGAAATATTATCATTTGTATTAATTTTTGTGATCAGATAGACAAAGACTGGAATCTCATTTCTAAAATTTGCTTTAAAATTACCAAGTTGAGGGGAGGGAGATTTTTTCCAAAAGCTTCTTATTGATTTTTTTTCCTAGTTAAGGTGAAAATTCTCACTGATATTATTTGTAAAGCATTTGAGAGAGAGAGGTCCTAGCCCAGAGTGTTACTAGTATTACTGAAGTGTTTGTCAAAGAAATTAGCTTCTTCCCACTGTTGATGACTATCTTGAACAAGGCTGGCCTCAGGACACTTGTTTGCTTACCAAGAAAGCCATAGGGACCAAAAATGGAAAAACAACCTAGAAAATTTGGGTGGCTCCTAGAGAAGTGAAAAGTCATGGCTTAATAGTTTTAGTAGAATTTGGTCAGAAGGTCTGGTTCACAAAATCTCTAATCTTTAGAGATTATTTTGTGGACACATACATGTACACAAGAGCTTCTGGTAAAGATTCAATGAGCATAGGAGAAGAATATATTCTTTTTTTTTTTTTTTTTTAGATTTATTTATTTAAGGGCAGGGAGGGGCAGAGGGAGAGAATCTTCAAGCAGACTCTTCACTGTGCGTGGAGAACATTGTGGGCCTCAATCTCATGACCCATGATACTGTGATCTGAGCTGAAACCAAGAGTCAGATGTTAACTGACTGAACCACCCAGGTACCCCCACTTTGCTCATCTTTTATTTTAAAAATACGTTTGTTTTTAACTCAATGTGATTTTTTTTTACCTTATCATAGGGAAATTTGGGCTATTTACATTTATTATATTAATTGATACAGTTGGCTTTATTCCATCTTTAGTGTATATATTTCTATTATCCATTTCCTTTAAAAAATTTTCAGAGCATAATCACATTTCTTTTAACATCTAAAATTACTCACCAGTTAATTTGGATATTTTGCTATGTTTTTCTATTTTGCAAGATGTTACCGTTCCATCTTTCATCCAATGTAAACCTACATTTGTCTATTATTAAGTCAAAATTAACTAGTAACTTTGATCCTCCTATCGAACTACATTCCCTCAAATGCTTCCTTTAGTGTTTATTAATGTCTTGCACATTAAGAAATATTTAATATTTAAATATCTAAATAACTCCTGGATCGAATAGGAAATTAAAGCTGCATTTATAAATTTTCTATATATTAATGAGGAGAATCAGTTTATGAAAGTATATTGTTTTTTTTAAATATGATTTTTTGCAGGGCTAGCTAGGCAACTCAAACACTATAACATTGTTCCCTTTAGAAATACTGTTCTTAGATGGAACATAAAAGAATGGATGAGGGGCCCCTGGGTGGTTCAGTTGGCTAAGCGTCCAACTCTTGATTTTTGCTCAGGTCATGATCTCAGAGTTGTGAGATTGGGCCCTGGGTAGGGCTCCATGCTGGGTGTGGAGTCTGCTTAAGATTCCAGAGGAAAAAGAGGTGGCTTTTTTTGCACTTACGTTCTCTATCCAGGGCTTTTTGGCACTTAAGTGCTATGCCCAGGAGGGCTCTGACACATTGTTCTTAAGTTTTAAGAATTCAATAATTTCAGATTTTTTTTTAATGAAATCTCAGCTTACTTGAACTTATCTTAGAAAAGCTATAGTTGGGGATCCCTGGGTGGCTCAGCAGTTTGGCACCTGCCTTTGGCCCTGGGCGCGATCCTGGAGTCCCGGGATTGAGTCCCGCGTCAGGTTCCCAGCATGGAGCCTGCTTATCCCTCTGCCTGTGTCTCTGCCTCTCTCTCTCTCTCTCTCTCTCTATGTCTATCATAAAGAAAAAATCTTAAAAAAAAAGAAAGAAAAAGAAAAGCTATAGTTTCCAAAAGCATGGGAGTCATTAGTAGGCTGGTAAATGTTAATCACAATATCTGAATTTTAATTCTGACCTTAGGACCCCACTATATCATCAATGCAGACATTAGCAAAAATTCTTTTTCTTTTTTTTAAAGTTTTTAAAATTTATTTAAGCAAACTTTATACTCAACATAGGGTTCAAATTCATGACCCAAAAATCAAGCATTGGAGTTGCATGTTCTATCGACTGAAACAGCCAAGTGTCCCCACACATTCTTTGAAAACAAAAGGTACACAAAGACCACTACAGACCCACCAGACTGACAACATTAAGTGCTGGTGAGGATGGGGAGCCTCACACACTGATAGTGGGAGTTAAAATGGTAAAACCATTTGAGAAAACTGGCTCTTTCTAATAAAGTTAAATGCCCTACACGATAGCATATGTCCCAAAAGACTTGGATAAAATGTTCATAGCAGCTTCATTTATAATAGCCCCAAAGCTGGAAACAGTGCAAATGTCTGTCAACAGTAATATGAATAAGTTGTATATATTCACACAATGGAATACTGTTTAGTAATAAAAAGTACAAGTTAATGATATACACAAAACATACATGAAATTTAAAAAATTATATGGAGTAAAAGACACCAAACACAAGAAAGTACACATTGTTTTTATATAAATTTCAAGAATAGGCTATTTCAAGAACTAACCTATAATGATAGAAGTAAGGAAAATGGGGAGATTGACTGGAAAGTGTTGTAAAAAAATTCTCTGAGGTAGGGATATGTTCTATCTTGATTGGGGTGGTAATTATATATATATATGTATATATATATATACACACACACACATATATACACACATGTATGTGTATATATATATTTATACATATGTATGTGTTTGTATATATAAACATATACACACATATAAAAATTATATATATACACATGTATATAAATATACATATATATGTTAAAGTTTATTGAGCTGTAAAGTTAAAATTTGTATATTTTACTATAAATTATGCTTTTCAAAAATGGATATTTTTGATCCTGAATAGCCAAAGCAAGAATTAAAAAACAAAGTTGGAGGCATCATACGCCCTGATTTCAAGCTATATTACAAAGCTATAGTAATCAAAACAGTATGGTATTGGCATAAAAACAGACACATGGATTCATGGAACAGAATAGAGAGCCCAGAAATTAACCTACACATATATGGTCAATTATATTATGACAAAGGAGCCAAAAATATACCATGGGGAAAGGACAGTCTCTTTAATAAATGGTGTTGAGAAAACTGGATCACTATCTTACATCATATAAAAAAATTAACTCAAAATAGATTAAAGGCTTGAGCATAAGACCTGAAACCACAAAATTCCTAGAAGAAAACAGGTGGAAAACTCCTTGACATCAATCTTGGCAATGTTTTTTGATTTGATACCAATAACTAAGACAACAAAAAGCAAAAATAAACAAATGGGATTATATCAAACTAAAAATCTTCTGCACAGCAGAGAAACCATTAACAAAATGAAAAGGCAACTTGCTGAATGGGAGAAATATCTGCAAATCATTTTTCTGATAAAGGGCTAATATCCAAAATAGATAAGGAGCACATACAACTCGATAGCAAAATAACAAATAATCATGTTAAAAATGGAGAGAGGGTCTGAATATATTTTTCCAAAGATGATACAAAAGGCCAACAAGTACATGAGATCACTAATAACCAGAAAAATGTAAATCAAAACCACAAAGTAGTATCACCTCATTCCTGTTAGAACAGCTTTATCAAAAAGACAAGAAATAACAAGTATTGGTAAAGATATGAAAAAAACGGAACCTTGTGCACTGTTTCTGGGAATATAAATTCGTGTAGCCAATGGAATATTGTATGGAGGTTGCTCAAAAATTAAAAATAGGACTCCCATAGGATCCAGTAATCCCACTTCTGGGTATTTACCCAAAGAAAATGAAAACACCAACTTGAAAAGATATATGAAGCCTCATGTTCACTGCAGTATTAATTACAGTAGCCAAGATATGGAAATAACCTGTCTGTTAGTAGATGAATTAATAAAGAAGCTGTGATATATCTCTCTTACACACAAAATGTAATGTTATTATTCAGCTACAAAAAAGAATGAAATCTTGCCATTTGTGACAACACTGATAGAACTTGAGGGCATTAAGCTAAGTGAAAAAAATCAAAAAGAGAAAGACAACTACCATATGACCTCACTTATACATGGAATCTAAAACAAAACAAAAAAGACCTCCAAACTCATAGATACAGAGAACAGATTGGTAGTTGCCCGAGGTTGGGGGGTAGGTGGTGGATGGGGATGGTGAGTGAAATGGGTGAAGAGTGTCAAAAGATACAAACTTCCAGTTATAAAATAAATTGAGTCATGGAGATATAATGTACAGCGTGGCAACTACAGTTAATAACACTGTACTGTATGTTTGAAAGTTGCTAAAAGAGTAAATATTAAAAGTTCTCATCACAAAAAAATGTTTTTTGTAGTTACGTGTGATCATGGATGTTAACTAGATTGAATGTGGTGATCATTTCACAATATATTCCTTATCATTAATGTATCATTAATAATATATTCCTAATCATGTTGTCATACACTTGAAACTAATATAATGTTGTGTTTCAATTATACCTCAGTACTAAATACATAGGTTAAAATAATGGACATTTTCCCCCAAAGATAAATACTCATTGTATAATTAAACTCTGTTTACTAAGACCCCATGCTTTGTAGAAAAAAAAAATGTCTTGAGATGGTCTTATTTTTCAATTTAATTTCTGAATTTAAATAGATATTTGCAAAACCCTCAAGCATCTTATAATGGGCCAATAGAAATGTTTCACTCAATTTTGTTTAATACTTGATACTGGGAGCCCTCCACTCACAGGCTCTTATTGCCTTGGATGATCTCATGCCCTTCCCCTGGTCATACTGCCACTTTTCTTCTGTTGCAAGTATCCAGCAGCACCTGAAATCCAGTTACCTGGTCACTGCTAACTGGTCTGTGTGCCCTCTCACAATGACGTGATTTTAATTTTAAAGATGTGTCTGGTAAAGGTCATTTAGGAGGAAATGCATGCCTAATTTGAAAAGTGGCAATTCCTCAGAGGAGCAGGAATGATTGGCGCTATGGAATTAGAAATGGGATGACACATACCACCTCTTCGCCCACCCTCAGAAATGTCCTATCTTTTGGGAAGGCACAAAACCATCTCATAATGCAAATGTGCCCTTTCTGGCCAACTTATGATGTCATAAATTATAGGAAGAAGAACTTGTGTGCAGACATTCTTGATTCCTTTACACTGACTAGGAGTTTGAGAGGCATGTTATCCTTTCGTTTTGCTGATAAATCCACATGTCCTCTCTCTCACAGTCCTAATGTTCAATTTATAAAGCTCAAATATTAAGAAATTAAATTATTCTTAATATAACTCTCCTTTTTACTACCATTGCTTTGGTTACTTTGAGAACAAAGTAAAACACAATCTTATTCTAATAAATGATCGTCTTTAGCAAAAGAGAAAATCTTTGGGATATCTCAAATAGCTTCTCAAACATATTTTGTTTTTTCTCCCCCAGTATTGAAAGAGTTGTTAGGATCCAGTACTTATAGTCAATTTCCATCCAACATAAAATTAATAGTGATCATCAATAACGTTCAGGAAAATGGATTTAAGCCATGTCTGATTTCTTTTCACCCTTTGCCTCTGCGGCTCTGTCAATCTCCGTGCAAGTCAATTGCAGTGCCAGCCTAGTGAAAAGGGAATGGTTTCTATGACAACAGATTTTTGCTCTGCTAGTTAGAATCTAAGATTTGACTCCCACAGAAATAAATCTCACCATGGGAATTGGTTGATTTTGTAAACGACTAAATAACTGTGCAATCATTTCCAAAGAAAAGCCTGTTAAAAGCTTGCATGAGCAAGGGTAGGTTATGCAAGGTGACTGCCGAATCTGCCACCAACATCACACAGAGAGAGCGACGTGTCGGGAAATGCCTGTTTTGAGCTGCATCTATTCGGCACCCACCAAATGTGGGCTGCACAGCCTGGCCCTCTTGTGAATTTCAATGATGCTTTAATTCCAGGTGGAGGGAATAGATTTGAGAGTACCTCATAGAAAATGGCAAGTGTTCATCACCAAATGTCTTCAAATGTCTTTCCTCTTATTTCCAGAAACTATTAGTTCCTTGAAAGGACAGGATTCCCAGAGCTGTGATTAAGGCAATCAGCACAGTATGACTTTAATTGCTTATTGCCTATTTCTCTGTTAAATTAAGTGCTGCTATTGTATAAGAATACCCTTTTAACTATCATTTCCCCTTTTTAATAATCCGCCTTATTTATTAATTTAAAATATATAGGAACACTTACAGATTTTTAACTTTCATTTTAAAACCTAACATGCTGCTAGGTGTTTCAAATAATGGTTTGTAAATATATTTTCCTAATAACATTTATACAAATTATAATGGTTAATTCTGATCTATAAGAAAATAATTGCTATCAATCTAGTGGTATATGATTAAAGTGAATTCCATTCATTCCATTCCTGGATCCAGTAAGCCAGGTTTCCTTCTGAACAGTGGGACTTGCTGCTGTAGCAGGAATTTCTGTTGCGGTGAGGTGGTATCCTCAGCAGAGATGTGAAAAGGGAATGAGTGTATGGCTTGAATAAGGATGCAAATATTCAGGACTGTGATGAGGACGCTCTGCAAAGTGCAAACTCAATAGCTAAATCAACTCTCTCCTACATAGCACGTTGATGCATTATGCTCAGCAAGCTGGTTTTAAAAAGCCATTGCAAGTATGCAACAGAATCCCAGCCTGTTGCTGTCCCCACTGAGCAGAAGATAATTATGGCCAATTCTGGTAAAGTCTGCACCTCTATGCTGTACACCTTCCTTGTCTCTTCAGGCTGTTCCCTGAGGCCAACTCTCCTTTTTCTTTCTCCTCTCAAAGCTTAGGAAGGATCTAATACCAGTCACTTAAGAATGATGGGCCAAGGAGCCCATTAGCCTTTCACTGAAAATCATGTGTATTAAATTTTTATCTAAACCAAAGATTTCCCTTTTACATTTTTCATTTCTAGTTGTCAAATGAAAGACTTGGTAGTTAAGGAAATTTTCAGTAATATTTAGAAAAGGGGACCTTGAAACAATTTTGCTTAGGAAAGGGGACATTGAAATTTTATCAATTTTAGCTTGCTGGTCACAAAGGCAAGCCTGATAACATCTTTTTAGGATGAAGTCTCTCTCCTTCCATCCCTCCCATTGGGCATCTTCTCCTTGGGGTAAGAGTATCCCTTTGAGGTCATTGGAGGCCTAGTCCTATCAGCAGGTAAGAATGGAGGAATTGATCCCTTCATTCCAAGCTTTTCCCAAGAGCCAAGCCTAACATGGTGCAGACATGCTGGCAGTTCCTCTTCTTGCAGATCTGTCTTATTGTGTTTCTACCTCTAAATTTCTGACAAAGAATGTTGTTATTGGAGTGCATCAATTTGATGGCATTTTATGGAGTGCATCTTCCTGAATGTCTTATATTTAGAATATCACCTTTTGACTATTTCTACTTATATATTTAAAATGATAGAACTCAGATTTGCAAATGGGCTAATCAATGAGAGTCAGGTGTGGTGAGAGGTGAACTATTGGGGAAGGTAGAAACCAGAGTATGTAGAATATGTGGTTTCATGAGCGGAGTACAACAGAGACATCAAGTTGGGGGAAGGAATAATATCCAAAGGAAGGAGACAGTGAATGGTAGGAACAACAGAAAGAGGAGAAAGGTAAAGAGATACACAGAGGGAAGATGGAGAACAAGTTAGAATAAATATCAGACCATGTGGGATGCTAGGGAAATGCCTGTGGTCTCCAGAGCACTTTGATCAATTCCATCAATGGTCCAGAAAGCTAGGCAATGTGGTGTCAACTGGGTCTAACCTTGAGGGACCAGCAATGCCACAGAGGTTATATGAAATCTGGACAGAAAATCAAATATTAGGACTTATAACTTAAAGATTCTTTTTTCTCCCACTGTATAACTTAGAGATTCTTTATCTGTTTCTTTATGACATGCAATCAGAGTTAGCAGAAGTAGGCAGCTCACTAATTACATGAATGCTTTTCAGTTCATGGTGGTACCAAGAAACTGGAAGAGGTGGTAGCTTCCTAATGTGTCAAGGTAGGTGAAACTACATCTCTCTTTCCTGTATGTATAGTTAGGATGGGCCACAAGAGAGATATAAAAGATATACATAAGTCAGGGATTACCCACATAGTCATAATGAACATAGTGACATACGTCAACATATCAATTTTGAAAATAAAATGTTCACTGGAAAAGAAGCAAATTGCAGTATAATAGATGGATTAAGAATTCAGGCTTTGCATAACATTTTAGAAATGGAGGACAGTTTGGTGGTTGTCAGGGGTTAGGAATGGGGTTGGGGGATGGGTTTGGAGCAGGTTGAGCAGACAAAAGAGAACATATGGGTTTCAAAGGGCTACATGAGGAATCCTTATGGGGTTGGACCTATTGATCATCTTGACTCTGGTGGTATCTATATAAACTTATACAAGGGCTAAACTTGTATTAAACTTAATTTACACACACACACAATTAAAAGTAAAATTGGGACATCTGAATAAAATGGGTGAATTGTATCAATGTAAATACCCAGTGATATTGTGATATTGTACTATAGTTTCATAAAATATTATCACTGAAACTGGGAAAAGTATAGAAGGGATTTCTCTATAGTCTTTCCTACAACTGCATATTAATCCACAGTTTTCTTAATTTAAAAAGGAAGAAAGAGGGATCCCTGGGTGGCGCAGCGGTTTGGCGCCTGCCTTTGGCCCAGGGCGCGATCCTGGAGACCCGGGATCGAATCCCACGTCGGGCTCCCGGTGCATGGAGCCTGCTTCTCCTTCTGCCTATGTCTCTGCCTCTCTCTCTCTCTCTCTCTCTCTCTCTCTCTCTGTGTGACTATCATAAATAAATAAAAAAAAAAAAAAAAAAAAAAAAAAAAATAAAAAGGAAGAAAGAAACATTGCTTCAAATGAGAAAAACCTGGAAAATATTCTTGGCCTCTTGTTCTATGACAGAAATTTTAAAATTTGCCCTCACAGAAAAGCAGGGTGATTCTCACTAATAAAATTACTTTTAAAGCCAAGGGGGAAAATTCAGGCTTTGGAACCAGATTGCTCTCCCACTTACCATTTTTGAAACTTTGGACATATTAAACTCTGAACCTTAGTTTCCTTCTTAGTAAAATGGGATAACAATAGTACCCACATCATTGGGTTATTGTGAGAAGAGACTGGCTCAATATATTTAATGTTCACAACAGGGCTTGGCACATCTTAAGTGCCCAGTAAGTTGTTGCTTCTTTTTTTTTTTTTTTTAAGATTTTATTTATTTATTCATGAGACACCGAGAGAGAGAGAGAGAGAGAGAGAGAGAGAGAGGCAGAGACCCAGGCAGAGGGAGAAGCAGGCTCCATGCAGGGAGCCCGACACGGGACTTGATCCCGGGACTCCAGGATCACGTCCCAGGGCCAAAGGCAGGCGCTACACTGCTGAGCCACCCAGGGATCCCTCTTATTATATGAACGCTATGACTCTACTGATACAAAGTTTGAAAATAGGTGATACTAGAATAGGAATTCATATGTATACAGTGAGACTATAAAAAAATGCATGGAGGTGAATAATATAAATTCAGGACAGAAATACTTCTGGTAATGAGGAGGGGAATACCCTGGGGAAGGACACACAGGGATCACCATTTGTCTGCATAGTGTTATTTCTCAAACACCACCTCCTATGAGATGCCGTCCTTAATTGCCCTGCCCCAGGTGAGATCATCAGTTAGCACCCAGATAGTACCTTATCTACCTCTGCTGTAGCACTCCTTCTTCTAGTGCTGTGTATTTCACTGGAGCTCCTTGACAGCAAGAATGGGTGCATTATGCCATGGCTGACTATTGAGAAATGAACATAAATGCTTAGAAAACCATTCTGAAGGATAATGAAATCATGGGACTGATTTATTATCAGAGGTGTTGCAAAGTTATAAAGCAAGAAAGGACAACGAACACTCTGCAGCAAGGTATTTGATGGGTAATTAATTAAAATATTCACGATGCACCTAACATGCGCAAAGCATCAGTCTAAGCTCTGCCGTACAAACAGGATAAGGCACATACTCAAAGGGCATATGGTCTAGTATAGGAAAGACTTGCACCTATGATCTGTCTCTAGTAAGGAAAATGGACAAAGAAAGATATCAACCAAATGTTATGGGAGAATCTGAGTCTTCTAATTTCCCCAAGTGAGAATAGCGCAAGACATCTTAGAGAACAAGAATACACTTTCAATGGGACTATATAGCTTTTAGCAACATTTTATATAAAAAATGTTTTCAATGGAAATAGTCTTTAACAAAAAGTTATATTTTATTCTAATTTAAAAACCCCTAAAAGAATACTCTATTTTGACCATATATATTCTTGTGTAAAATTTATTATTTTTAAAAATCCCCTTAGCAAATACTATAACCATGCAGTATATGCCTTCATTCGGGCACTAAAAGGTAACATTTTCCATTCTGATTAATAGCTTGTTTGTTCCAAGATGCTATTTCCTAAATTTAGCACATACAAAATGCTGCTGTTAAGTTTAGAACAATGAACATCTAGCTATACCAAATTAAATTCCCCAATTGTTGTGCAGTGCTGAGGTTTTCAGAATTAAAATAGTTGTCTGGCAGCTTACAGAAGAATCACTTCATTGGCAATCTTTGCCTTGTGACTGTTCAGCTGTATGTGATGTAGAGGCTGTGCTGAATACCATGCAGCTCTGGCCTTAAAAGCCAGTCCTGAGAATTCTTATCGCACAGATCTTATAGATAGGGGCTGTATTCAATATGACAGTCTAGGAAGAGAGCCACCAACCTTTTCTACAGTGAGTAGGATATCAGGATGAGTACATCTCCTCTCAGACTTTCAAGACTCTTCTTAGTAGAACACTGTTAAGAAAGTTCATGCATTTGTCTGTCTCCCTTCTATCACATCTTCCTCTTGAATGTGTGCTATGTAAAAATCATTGGCTTCTTGGTGGAGATACAATAAGACCAAAAAGGACTAGACTCAGGATGCTTGGGTGGCTCAGCGGTTGAACGTCTGCCTTTGGCTTAGGGCGTGATCTCGGAGTCCTGCGATCGAATCCCACACCGGGCTTCCAGCATGGAGCCTGCTTCTCCCTCTGCCTGTGTCTCTCATGAATAAATAAATAAAATATTTAAAAAAAAGGACTAGACTCTGTTTTTAAGATACTGGTGACCCAGGAAAGGGCAGGCATGCAACATATTAAATGTAAAAAAGTGTTAAGAGTTCTGTGAGAGGTGTGCATACAGGGTACCATGGAATCAAGAGAAGGAAGTATCTAGTTCTACTTTGAAGTGGGTGTGGGTTAAGCAAGGCTTCAGAGAGGAGGTGAGCTCAATAGGTGTAGCATTCCCAAAACATGGAACATAGTAAGCAAAGGCATGGAGGTGCAAGATGGCCTGGCTTGGCCAGGAACCATGAGCAGTTCAACATGGCTAGAGCACAGCAGTGAGGAGACCTGGTCCAGAGATGCCTTGATGGTTTTTCTGCTTCCCACAGCAAGTACAGCCATCGCTGATCAATTTGTTGCTAAATTTCTTAAATTAGCAAGCATGGGCATTAATCTTGATTGTATTCTGCTGGCTTTCAGAAAAGGTCTGACCTATCATTTCATTAGCAGTACAATTTACCTTGTACCCAGTGATATGCAAGGCAAGCCTGCCTTTTAAATGTATAACAGAATCCTATTTACCCTGAAGTTTTAATCCTTTGATATAGTATCATTAAGATAGTGCTCCACAATTTCAAGAAGCCCCAAAGATAGTTGATTTTGGCATGAATGATGAACAAATTCAGAGACAAACTGCTGGGTTAGATTCTGAATCCACAGATTAAAAGTCATCCCATCTCAGTCTTATCATTTACATTAACACAGTTTATGTGAGTGCCATTATGGGCCTTTCTTACTCATTCATCAAGATTGAAAAGATGATACCAGGTCTCACTATGGCTTGCAGTAATGTGAATGCTTCTTGGCAACTAGAATCTGTGCATGTAGTGGAGTCCTGCCCTGCCTAATCCTCCCAGACACATTCATTGCAGTGCTGCCACCACTGGTCAGAGCAACCTGGTTAATGGCCTTCAGAAAGAGTTACCATCAGTTTGTTTTTTCATTCACTCACTCAGCACATACACACATTGAACACTTACTCTGGGATATACACTGTTCCATGCACTGAACAAAATGAGTTCCTTCCCTTAGTGATAGGTGCCTTGAAGAAAAATAGAGCAGGGTAAGGGGAAGGGGAGGGAGAAAGAAAGAGTGTATGCATGAGCACACTAGGTAGTGTGGGGTCACTGGAAAAGCTTTTCTCAAAAGGTACTTTTTAATCAGAGACCTGAATGAAGCAAGAAAGCAAACCATGTGAATATCTGGGAGAAAAACTAATCCAGGCAGAGGGAATGAGCTTGGTATATGTGAGAAGTGGTGAAAAGACAGTGGTTGAAATGGGGGAGGGGTGTGGTAAGAAAGAGGTTCAGAGTGAAGGGCTAGGTCATGTAAGGCTCTGTAGTAAGAAATTTTGGAAGTAGTTGATAAGAAGCCATTGGACAGATTGATATGATCTGATTTACCAGTTCTATAAAAGAGTTATAACCACTTAACCATAAGTGGTTCCAAATCCTCCCCTTGGAAGACTATATTTTCCAAAGTTGACCGTATCTATATATTTATCTCTTCCTAACTTTACTTCTAACAATATGATCCTCCAAGAGAAGGAATTCATGGCGTCTGGTGAGGCTCTTGGAGTATGACACAGGTAATCTTATGTACCTTCCAAGGTTAGGTCATAAAAAGGATAAACCTTCTTATTCCAATCTCAATCTCTCTTTCATTCTCCCTCTCCCTCTCTACTCCCCGCTCCCCACTCCCCTCCACTCTCTCTCCCTTCTGCCTCTCTTTTCCCTTTTCTCTCCCTCCTTTTTTCCATGGATGCTCACCATTGGAACCCAGCTGCCAGCTTGTCAGGGAGCCTGGCCTACATGGAGAGACCTATGTGGAGAGGAAAAGAAGCTCCCTGAAACAGCCAGCACTAACTTGCTAGCCATGTGCATAAGCCTCCTTGGAAAGGGATTCTCCAAACCTACTCAAATCTTATGATGCCTTTGGCACCAGATAACAACTGACTGCAATCTCAGGAGAAGCTCTTAGCTAGAATTACCAGCTATTCCTGATTCCTGACCCATAGAGACTGTTAGAGATAATGAATTGTTTTTGGTTGCTAAGTGGTGCCTCAGAACTAGATCATGTAAGGCTTTGTAAATTATGGTAAGGATCTTGGATTTCTAAGTTTGATGGAAAGTCATTGAAGTATTTTTAGTAAAGAATCGATATGCTCTGATCTACCAGTTACAAAAAAAAATTATCATAGCCAGATAACAAAGGAAACCCTCTTTGTCCATAAAAATTTTATATTTTTTCTCTTTCCTCCTATTTCCTTATTTAATCTCTTCTGTCCTCGCTCTCTCTTTAATGTTTCTCTCTCTCTAGCTCTTTCTCTCCCTTACTCTTCTTGGCTCCCTGCCCTTCTCTCAGTTATTCTTATAACTGCATAAGAATCCCTCCGTGTACTGCATAAGGCGACTCAGAGGAACATGTTCCTTGGCCAAACCATCCCTGTGGAGAAAAGATCAAAGAGGAATTTGGGTTGGGTGGAGTGGGCACAGGCAACTCTTACCTGGCAAGCCTCTGTTGTACATTGGGATTGAGAGATCAGAGATTTGTACACAAAGTACCCAGGAAGAGATGCATTCACATAACTTGCTAGTGTGGGTGTACTTGGCAGAGAAGTATAATGCAAATAGCTAAATCACCCTAAACTTGGATGGTTAGTGAGGTATAAACGTGGGTCCCCTCAAGAAAAAGATGGCAGTCAGACAATCCATACTTTTTTATATGACAGTCATAATGATCCAGTTCTGAATTCTATTAATATCCTTATCTGACTTGTCATTAAATTAATTCTTTCAACATATATTTTTCCAAAAATCATTAATATGTTGGCAAAAAGGCCTCTAAATGTTGTAAAGCAAACTGCCAACTCCCTAATATTTGAAGAGACTCTTTAAAAATAACAAAAGAGCCAAAGTCTGTAAACAAGATTATAAATTACTTTTTAGTTAATAAGGACTCCACAAAACCTTTTTACCCCCTATTGTGTGTCCGCTGGAATTCCTTTTCTCCTGGGAATTAAATGTGATCATCAACAGCCTCAAACCCCTAGTTTTTTGGCTACTGTTGCTATTACCAACATTTAATTTGTATTTAATCCCTATGGATTTGATTCTGAATGGGAAGGAGACAATGATTCTGATTGCCTGAAGCACACCACTGAACTGACATATCATCACTCTTCAATGAGGTAAGTCCTTGATTTCAAATTAGGAGTTTTGATGTAGGCAGAGAGGTTGCCAAGATTACGACACTCAGTTTAGCTGCTGCCACTATGTACTCAGACTCTATTACATAAGCAGTTTTCTTCAGCCCTCATTTTAGACTCCAGATAAGATATTATTGCCTATAAACTCTATGTGTGGAAGATTAGGGTTGGGCAGGTCACATCACTGTACTGGTGCTCCATATAAGCCCCATACCTCATTCTTGACACTGACGGAGGGAATATGTCACTTTAGTATCTTTAGAGCAAAAAAAGAAAACAAAACTCAGAATCAAAAAGAATCTTGAAAACTGCTTTACACAAAGCAGTGCTACTTCATATTTATGAAATGTTTTATTAATGATAAGACAGGCTTATTTTAGGTACTCTCAGTATTTATCAGACTCTTAAGAGTTCCAGGACGAGTCAGGTTAATAAATACTCATTTGCTCCCAAGGTCCTGAGGGTAATCCTCTGCTTCGCTCAGCAATTTCTTTTAAAATGTTGTCTTTGTGGAGGGGTGTGTGTATGTATGTCTGATGTTGGGGAAGTGATACACAGTGACAACACAGGATACTTCAATTCAAATGTGGAAAATTTCATTCAATACTCAGTTAGTAGTGCACACTTTATGCTCTTTAAAAGTACCTCACACATATGAGCTCAACTGTAGAATTGATAAGAACAACTATCCTTATGGATGAAGTTACAAATTATCACCCAAAGATAAAGACTATAAAATGTAAAGAAAATATTTATGGGCAAAGAGGACCCTATAAGGTTTGGCTATCTTACAATCTTTAACAAAGGAAATTGTCAATTTTATCAGCTAGCATCTCTAAAGATAAATGAATGGCCAACCTGAATTTAAAAATTCATTATTTTAAAATTTGGTAATTGAAATCCAGAGATGATCACAGAATTTATTAATCTTTCTCTAGAAATAATTTTGACATCATTTTGAGAGTATGATTTATGACTCACTCAGAAGAGAAATAATTGAATCTTACTTATACTCATTTGGTTTATTACCGTGAAGCTACAGTTATTTCATTAAGTCTAAATGCCATTAATTGTAAGAAGCAGCATTATTTTATGTTCTGATAAGAAAGAAGAATTGCCAATTAAACTAAGAACAATATTTTCTTGTCACATTGTAGGATGTATCCTGTTTGTGGAGATGATAAAAATGTGAAAAATAAAATGTGGTAGGCAGAATAATGGGCCCCAAACATTTCCATATCTGGATCCCTAGAATGGATATGTTAGGTTACATGGCAAAAGGAAATTAAGGTTGCAGATGGAATTAAGGCTGCTAATCAGCAGATGGGGAGATTATCCTGGATTATAATCACAATGTAATCACAAGAGTCCTTAAAATGCAAGATGGGCAGAAAAGTCAGAGGAAGCTGTGATTACAGAATAATGATTAGAATGAAGCAATGCTGCTAACTTTGAAGATGGAGGAAGGGGTCATGAGTCAAGAAATGTGAGTGGCCTCTAAAAGCTAGAAAAGGCAAGGAAATGGATTTTCCCCTATAGACTTTAGAAAAGTATGCAGCCCTCCTGCCACCTTGATTTCACCTGTATCAGACTTCTAACCTAGAGAACTATAAAAGAATACATTTGTATTGGTTCAAGCTTCTAAGTTTGTATAATTTGTTATAGCAGGGATAGGAAGCTAATACAATGTACATCTTAGATCAATGAATACAACATAATTTGCACAAATTTGAAATTATAATATTTAACTTTTACTAGATATATAAATTCATGAGAATTCAATTATTATTCATAAATAAATAGTCTTAGACAATCCTGAAAATCTTATGACACTCCTCTGCCTTAGGGGTTAACTTTCATTAGTATGTATAAATTATACATTGGGATGTGTAAATTATAAATTATATGTCCAAAATCCAACCTCACTACTCAACACCCCTTTCATGTCTCTGATGTTTTGTTCACTTCTATTTATTGCAGACATGGAAAGGCAAATCTTTGCAATGGATAAAAATTGTGCATATGCATTCACAGTCCCTGATCCAGCTAAAAAGTTAGAAGATTACAGAAGTATTAAAACCTCTCTAATCAGAAATTAGCTTTATAGTTAGTGAATCTTTATCATGCAATGTACTGAAACACAGTAATTGGCTTATTAAGCTTTAAATATTTTAAAAATTTCAAATTCTTTGTTAGCCTTTGGTCCAGCACATAATACATTAATTCTATACAAATGCATAGTTTGCAACTGTACTGCATAAATCCAAGACTGAATCTCTAATAACAAAACAATAAACAAACTCATCATGAAATAATTCCCAACACCAGACATGCCACACTCTAAATCCCAGATCTCATAATCTAACATATAAAACGTTGACATTAAACAAATGAGTCCAGCATTTTTCAGGCAGTTTGGAAATGTCACCTCACATGTGCACAGCAAGCTATCCATCAGAGAGCAAAGCACTCTGAATACAAAACAGATGACCAAGGCAGTTTGTTTGGATCAACAGCTCAACAAACCATCAAAAAAGGCTATTGCAGTATTTTGCTTTTTTATGCCATTATCCTTCTTTCCAGTTTCACAATTCCAGGATCTTAATTGCAACTGGTCCAAGATCTTGACTTTTCTGGCAACCAGTTTTTTTCTTTTCATTTCTTTGTTTCCTCTATCAGTGCTATCTTGTCATATGGAATACAATTTGGCCAAGCTTTTCCCTTACCTCCTTCAAATCAAAGGTCAGTGTGTCCAGCTTCTGGATCAAGAAGCAATACTATTAAGGTAAAATAGAGAGTCAAGGGAATATCTTATATCTGTTAATATTCATCTGACATGGCATGGCTTAGCTTCTGCCTCCAGATAGGAGAATGAATAATTAACCCATCTCCCATTCATTAACAACCATTCTGGAGCCTTTTACTTTCTGGAGCATTTGGGTAGCCAGCATAGGGCCTCAGACATATTCTGCTGCATCACCACTGATGCCATACTCTAAAAAACCCCATCACCCTTTGGTAGAAATTGCTGTTCACACTTTCAAGGGGAAGCAAATTACTTGGGTGGCCATGACAGCAATTACTTAGCTAATGAATTATTCTAATACTGCCTAATTATCAAGAGTGCTGCTCTTTTTACAGAATTAAAATGTTTCTGTCTTCTAAAATAATTCAAAGAAATTTACAAATGTTTACAAATTAAATATTCCTTTCGTTATCTTTAATGATGATGATTATAATGAAAATCTTATTTTCTTGCATAGATGAAAGGATTTGTTTTCTGGAAGTCAATTAATATTATTAAAAAGAGTTCCCTTTTATAGCAATACTGTATCTGCTAAACTAAAACACTAAATTTAAAGGACTGCTTTGTTATTTTTGAAATTTTTTCTTAGGTTTTTTTCACCTTTAAAATCTGCTTATCTACTGTTTGATACACTAAGAATATGACACCCATAGAGTAGCATTGTACAACAGCAGTTTTCAGAAGGTATGAAAATCATATTTTATTTTTGTTATGAAATCAAAATCATGATCTTTTGATTTATTCATCCTTCTTCTAGTACTGTACTCTATTCACTTAAAAAATAGACCAAGTTTACAAAATCTGTAAGTTAAAAAATTCTTTTGAGACTAAAACATTTGTATAAGTTAAACCTTCTCTCTGGAATTTAAGTATGAAAGAAGAGGTGAGTGGAAATGATCCCTGAGGAGTCAAGCTGATACATGAGTTTAGCCACTAAAGACTAATTAAAGATAATTTACTCAAAGGAGAGAACTTTGGGTTCTGATGCCAAGCAGATTTATATTATTTTAAATTAAATTCTAACAACCTTGTTTATTTACTTTCTAATTCTACAACTTATTGAAGGTAACACTTCTATAAAAAGATTAACAGCTGATGGTCTGTCAGTAAAAAGACTGAAAAACAAGTGAAAATGAAAAAAAAGTCTGCTGGTAATCTAGAGGCCTTGGCTAGCACACAAGATTGAGGATGACCCAGCATAAGAGCACAACACAATCATGCACTGGGAGTCAGAGGCTAGTCTAGACATAACTACTTAATAACTGAGTACCACTGAGTGAACATGCAGATGCTGGGAGACTGGCAACCACAAAGGAAAGGGTTATTTCTGCCTTGCCTATTCCTTCAACATTACTGGTTGGGAAGACCAAATGAGATCAAATAAGTATTAGGTTATTGATTCAGCTGCATATAAATCCTCTCTACCAGAATAAAAGACTGCATTTCTTAGCCTCTCTTGCTCCTGAGTGTAGCCCTAGTATAAACTCTGGCCATTGGATGTGAGGAGAAGGCAACCTCCAGAACATGCCCTCCCTTTGCCTTTTTCTACTGCAGTGGTGAGAATGCAGGTAGGGTGGTGAGCCATCCTGAGCCATAAGGAGGATGGCAAAGGACCAAAGACACCTGTATTCCCAATGACTGCTTCAGTAGAACAGATATACTCTGCTCAGACTCTTATCTGAAAGAAAGAAATTTCTGTCTTACAGATGCCCCTTCAATTCAGCTGCATGTGGAATATCTCTATCACACTAATTCAGAATGACAAATGCCCTGAAGATTCTGGATGGGATTTGTTATAAGACATTTGAAAAATAAGAAAAATATTGCTTATTCAGAAGCTTAAATAGCTTATATTCTTAGCTCTCCAAGTATAAGAAAGAATTTTCTGTGATCATTTGCATTTTTTAGAGACTGTAGTAATAAACAAGGATTCAGGAATCCTTGGGTTGACTACACAGTTCCCCAAGTTCCTTAGGGCAGGTCAGAGTATGTCCATAAAGGAAGAAACTGATGAAGAGGAGGCTTAGTTGGCCAGGCCTAGACCAGTCCGATGTCAGCACAAATCCCTGCCTTCTCCCCACGATGGTTCTTGGGAAATCAGCTCATTCCTCTGAGGAGAAAAACAGTGGAACATAGAAGATCAGAGAGCAGAGGAAGGGCAGAGATTTTTCATTTCCCCTAAACACCAATTCTACAACTTTGCCTCATGTTACCATGGTTACCACATGACTTTCGAATTAATTTCTACAGAAACAGCAATTGTGGCATAGCACAGAATTGCAGCTACCCAGGTGCCCTCATTATTAATAGAAAATACAGGCTATCTGTTAAAGATACACACGATATATTTTTCTTTTTTTTAAAAAAGATTTATTTATTTATCCCAGAAAGAGAGCAAGAGAGAAAGAGAGAGAGACAGAGCATGAGTGGGGAGAGGCGAAGAAGAAAGAATCTTCAATCAGACTCCCCGAGGAGCATGGAGTCACATGTGGGCTAAATCATGACCCATGAGATCATAACCTAAGCCAAAACCATGAGTGGATCCTTAACTGACTGAGACACCCAGGTACCCCCACAAAATGTATTTTTCAACAATTAATTTTAATTGTTCACCAATATTCAAATTGGGAGCACAATGAATCACCTCCTTCTGCTTATAACACATCTAAATTTGTAATGGGTTTTCTACCTTTTTGTTTCTTTCTTCTGTAAATCAAATTGCACTTGGTTGTGAAGATAATATTTCAGAAACATTTTCATCATATTATCTATCAAGAATCTAAATATCATTTTGTTTGGTTATTCTCACTCCCTTAGACTACCCTTTGAAGTCTTATACTGGCTCATCTTCCTGTTACTATCTAGTTAATTTCTTTACTCCCTCAGTAGTCACATCATAGCATTCTCTGCCTATATCATATTTTTATAGAACCATACAGCATGTATGCTTTTATTCAACATAAAGTTTCTGAGATTCATTCATATGTATCACAAGTTCATTCCTTTGTACCATGGAGTAGCATTCCATTATGTAGCTATTCCACAATTTGTCTATCCATGGTCCTATTTATAGACATTTCGGTTGTTTACAGGTTTAAGCTATTATGAATATGACTACCATGAACATTCTCATACAACTTTTACTGGACATATCCATTTGGGTAAATATCCAAGAGTAGTATTGTTGATTCATAGCATACATAAATGTTTATAAGAAATCACCAGTTTTCCAAAAATCATTTTATTCCTCCACCAGCAGTGGATGAAAGTTCTAGCAGCTTCATATTGTTGCTGATATTTCATAATGTCATCTTTTAAAATTAAATTAAAAATTATATAAAGATGATATAAAATTTAATGTATAATATAAAATAGTGTCTTATTGTAGTTTTAATTCACATTTACTTGATTAATGATGTTGAGTATCTTTTCATGTGCTTAATTGCCATTCCTATTTCTTTTGTAAAGTGTCTGCTCAAGTATTGTCATTTTTGGGGCACCTGGGTGGCTTAGTGGTTGAATGTCTGCCTTTAGCTCAAGTTGTGATTCTGGGGTCCTGAGATCGAGTCCTGCAGTCGGGCTCCTTGCAGGGAGCCTGCTTCTCCCTCTATGTCTCTGCTTGTCTCTCTGTCTCTCTCATGAATAAATAAATAAAATCTTTTTAAAAAGTACTGTCATTTTTATTTGAGTATAGTTGGCACACAATATTACATTAGTTTCAGGTATACAACTTAGTGATTTGACAAGTTTGTACATTATGCCATGTTCACCACAAGTATAGCTACCATCTGTCCCATTACAATGCTATTACAATGTCATTGCTGTATTTGTTATGCCTGCTTTTTATTACTGTGATTTATTCTTTCCCTAACTGGAAATATGTATCTTCCTCAAGTCTTGTCATTTTTATTTTTATTTTTTTAAGATTTTATTTATTTATTCATGAGAGAGACAGAGAAAGGCAGAGACATAGGCAGAGGGAGAGGCAGGCTCCTCGCAGGGAGCCTGATGCAGGACTGGATCCCCAGACCCGGGATTACGTCCTGAGCTGAAGGCAGGATGCTGCCGCTGAGCCACCCAGGCATCCCAAGTCTTGTAATTTTTAAATTGGAGTATTTATTTTTTATTGCAGGAATATATATACCATATTCAAATTCTTTGACACGTATTTTATTTATTCCTAGTCTGTGTCCTGGTGCCTTTTGGTTTATAAGAATTTAAAATTTTGATGAAGTTAATTTATGTATTTTTTCCTTTATGGTTAACACTTTTTGTGTTCTTTCTAAGAAATTTTTACTCTTTCCAAATGAAACATATATTCTCCCATGTCTTCTAGCAGCTTTATGATTCTAATGTATCCTTCTAGGACTATAATTTAAACTATTTTTTATATAAAGATTGATATAAGACTTGAGGTTTGCATTGTGTTTATTATCTATCTATCTATCTATCTATCTATCTATCTATCTATCTATCATCTTTTTTTTATTTATTTATGATAGTCACAGAGAGAGAGAGAGAGAGAGGCAGAGACATAGGCAGAGGGAGAAGCAGGCTCCATGCACTGGGAGCCCGACATGGGATTCGATCCCAGGTCTCCAGGATCGCGCCTGGGCCAAAGGCAGGCGCTGAACCGCTGCACCACCCAGGGATCCCCTCTATCTATCATCTTTGCATACAGTAGCCAGTTGTTTCAGTATCATTTATCCTACTTAGGTTTCTGTTACCCTTTTTGAATCCTTAGGTTGAAACAACTTTTCAAATTTGGATAATTCACAGACATCATCTCTCCAAATATTTCTTCTGTACCATTCCCCTTCTCCACTATTCTGGGACTCCAGTAATATGTTTGTTAGGCCATATAATATAATTCCACAAATTTCAGAGCCTCTGTTTTGGCTTTTTGTTTGTTTGCTTTCCCTTATTTTTCTTCTTAGTGTTTTAGTTCAGATGATAACTTCTTCAAGTTCGCGGATTATTTCTTCTGCTATGTCCAGTCTGTTATAAAGCGCAATTAATAAATCCTTCACTTATGATAATAGGGCTTTCTACTTCCAATATTTACATTGTTTCCTTTTTATGGTTTCCCTCTCTCTGCTGAAATTACTCATCTGTTTGTATATGTTATCCAACTTTTCTACTAAATCTTTTTGTATGTGTATCACACTTATTTTGAAATCCCTGATGATGTCAGTATCTGGGTCACTTTGTGTCTGCTATACAGAGGGCTTCCTGTCTTGACTATGTGTCATGTTTTCTTGATTCTTCACGTCTCACAATTTTTGTTTATATGCTAGCAATTGCATTGAAAAAAAAAACAATAAAATGCCAGCTTTGCTAATGATGGAATAACTTTTATTGAAATAACCCTTATACAAGTATCAGTTATAAACCATAGGAAAAACATGTATTTAAAAAGTATTTGAGGGGTACCTGGGTAGTTCAGTTAGTTGAGCATCTGACTCTGATTTTGGCTCAGGTCATGATCTCAGGGTCATGAGATTGAGCCCTGTATCAGGCTCTGTGCTCAGCATAGAGGCTGCTTAAGATTCTCCCTCTCCCTCTGTCCCACCTCCTGCTCATGTGCACTTTCTCTCTCTCCAAATAAATAAAATCTCAAAAAATAAAAAAGAAGAAAAAGTATTTTAAGGCATTGGAAACCAACCCAAAACAGGTACAAATCATTCCTTATTTACCACCTCCTTCCAACTACTTTCCATCTCATTTTAGTATTTTATTTTATTCTTAGCACCTGCCCTTATCTGAAAATATACTATTTATTTGGGTTTGTGTTATGTCTGTTTCTTCCAACACAATATAAGCCTAATGATAGCAGAGATATTCTTGTTTATTGCTATATCCCAAATTTGTAAAAGTTACTGATAATGGTAGGTACTTAATACCTGCTGAATAAATGAATTAAGGTTTGAGTGGTAATCAAAATTCCCTGTAAATCAAAATTACCTAGAGGGCTTATTAAAACAGATTGCTGGGTCCCACCCCCAGAATTTCTGAAGCATGAGTCTGGACTGACACTCAAGAATCTGCATTTTTAACAAGTTCCCAGCAGATGGTCTAAAGACCACACCCTGAGAGCTGAACTAGTATTTACTGGGTGTAAGCTATCTTTTTAGCACTATGCTAGGATCATGAGGATTAAGGAGAAGAAACACAGGGTTCTGGTCCCCAATAAGTACAACTCTATTTAAAAAAAAAAAAGAAAAAAAGGGCAGCCGGGTGGCTCAATGGTTTAGCGCCACCTTCAGCCCAGGGCCTGATCCTGGAGACCCAGGATGGAGACCCAGGATCGAGACCCGCATCAGGCTCCCTGCATGGAGCCTGCTTCTCCCTCTGCCTGTGTCTCTGCCTCTCTCTCTCTGTCTCTCTCTCTGTCGCTCATGAATAAATAAATAAAATCTTAAAAAAAAATAGAGTTTTAGGATGCCTGGGTGGATCAGTCAGTTAAGCATTGATATCAGCTCAGATCTTGATCTCAAGGTTATGATTTCAAGCCCTGTGTTGGGCTCCACACTGGGTGTGAAGCCTACTAAAAAAAATAAAATAGAGTTTATGTGTATGTGTGTGCACGTGCATGCATGCTCACATGTACACAGAATAAAGTCAATGTATGTGAGATGTCAAATAGGCAGCATAAGTGGTAGGATCAATAAGATCTCACAAGAAGAAGGTACAATGAAAATAAATACCATGTGACATTCATTAAGAGCTTCCTGTGTGCCTAAAATGGGCCTAGTATCTTACATGGAAAATATTAGTTAAGTCTCATAACAACCTTGTATGTATTATTTTTAATCCTCACTTAGCAGATAACAAAAATGAGGCTCAGAAAGGTTAAAGAACTTCTTGAGAATTTTAACCTTAGTTTGCTTATCTCAAAACCCAAGAACTTAGCCAGTAACCATTCTGCCACCATGGGTGGGTTGTGAGTTGAGAAGAACAGAAGAACGGGAAGTTGGGTAGAATTAGAAGAGGAGGAATTAGAAGAAGCTAGGCTATGATGGAGCCAAGGCTTAATTCAGGCTTCCTGGCATTCTAGAACACCTGTTTATTCTATTGCTATGCTTCTGATAAGCTCTTACAGGAGTTGTTGGGTGCTTAGCAATGATCTCTGATAAAAGAAGCACTGTCTAACATTTTTAAATGAGGGCTAAAATGGTATGAAGTTAACAACATGATAAAAAAAAATCAGTGTCTTCAAGTATTAATTCATAGTGATGGCCTGATGGAATATACAAAGGGTAAACTAGTGTACAATGCCCAGTTAGGAGACTATTGTGGTAGGCTAGATGGGAGGACATAGGGGACTGAGATAAGGATTTTAGTAAGAATAAAGGGGTAGTTGAAGGTAAGAACTGGTAGGTTTAGAAGTAGAATACATATGAATGAGAAAGGGAAATATCTGAGTATTTGGAGGATTTAGGCCTGGATAATCAGGAGAGTGGCAGTTTTAGGAACAGAGAAAAGTTGAGTCATAGATGCCTTTATGTGGTTCATCTGTCTTGGTCTAGACCAGTGAGTTCTCAACTAGGGGTGATTTGGCAATATCTGGAGGCATTTTTGGTTGTCACAGCTTGGGGGTAGGTGGTGAGTTAGATGCACTACTGGCTTCTGGCCAGCGGGGGCCAAAGATGCTATAATTGTCCTACAGTGCATAAGACATCCACCTTCCAACAAAGAATTACCTAGCCCAAAATGTCAATAGTGCTGAGACTGAGAAACTCCGCTCTAGGCTACAGGGACAACTTGTAAACCTGAGGCCCTCAGGCAAGTCAGGCAAGGTAAGGAGATATATTTAGTCTGTTCTATGGTGCTGTTGTTTTTAATTTAAATCAACATCTAAAACCAGGAGAATTCACATTAAAATGATCCAGATGGCGGGCTTCTCTTGGAAGATCTGCTAACTCTGGCTCCAAATTTCTCCTGGGTGATATCTGACTGTAACTGCGCCTTCCTTAGTTTGCCAGCCTCATGACTCCCATTTTCTCTGTTATCATTGAGACCAAACTCAGACACCATTTGTCTTTGTGTTCACACTATTATTTTCCTCATGGTGCAACAATACAATTGATCTTTATTATTCAGATTCCGTATCAGTAAATTTGCCTATTTCCTAAAATTTATTTGTAACCTTAAAATAAAAAATCATAGGGCTTTCACGGTCACTTATGGACAGAGCAGTGAAAAAGTCTGAGTTGTCCAATGCACACATCCTAGCTGAGGTAGATGCTCTGCCTTCTTGTGTCAACTCTCATACTGTAAACAACTGTCCTTTTCATGTATATTTATTTAGCGCTCTGGTTTTTGCATTTCTGTGCTTTGTTGGTAATCTTGCTATTTAAAATGACCTCCAAGTGTAGTGTTTAAATGCTGTCTGATGTTCCTAAGTGCAAGAAGGCTCTGATGTGCCTTATGGAGAAAATGCATGTGTTAGATAAGCTTTGTTCAGGTGTGAGTTGTAGTGCTGTTGGCCATGAGTTCAATGATAATCAATTAACACTATGTACTAAACAAATAATTTATAAATAGAAAAGCACAAAAGACAAGATTATATATTGATCACTTGTCAAAAATATGACCAGAACTCACAAGAACCTAGCCCTAAATTTCCATAGGAGCAATGGCTCAATATTCACTAAATCAATGTTTTTGGTGACTTTATACAACATAAATACCTTGAATAATGAGATTAACCTGTATGCCTTTTTCACAAGTGGATAAACGAAAGGTAGACCATGGGCCACATGTTACTTGAAAAAAGGGAAAGTGTATTTCTTTCTGAAGGTGAAAACTATTGCTGTCCTGGACTAACTATGAAAACCTTGCTTGTATCATCTGGTTCCTATAGGCATTTGACTTATAATCCTAGGATTTTTTTTTGTTTGTTTTTTTTTGTTTTTGTTTTTTTTTGGTTCATTTATTTATTTATTTTTGGTTGAGATGAAAGATGTCCAGAACCAGGATAAAAAATGATGAATCAGAGATTCAGACAATAAGAACCATCATATAAGATAATATAAATAATTTTGGGAAAAGTAATACATTTACATTTTAGGGCTATGGCAGAAGATGGATTAAGAGTCATATTGCCTAAGAAAGTGAAGGCAAGTAGATACCATCTTTTAAAAATTTTTTAAAAGATTTTATTTATTTATTTGAGAGAGTGAGAGAGAGTGTGTGTGTGTGCGTGTATGTGTGCATGCAAGTGAGGGAGTAGCAGAGGGGGAAGGGAGAGGGAGAGAATTTCAAGTGACACCACACTCAGCACAGAGCCCCACGAGGGGCTTGAACTCACCACTCTGAGATTATGACCTGAGCCAAAACCAAGAGTGGGTCACTTAACTGACTAAGCCACACCGGTGCCCCAAGTAGATACCATCTTAAATGACAATTCTGATAGATTGGTATTGGTCTCTCAGCATGCTGTGATAAGAATTCTGAGCTGCATTTGGGTTACACCTGGACTTACAGGAAAAGTGCCATGATTGACAATAATGGTTGCCATGGGGCAGAATAGAGGAGTGGCAAGATGCTTTATATTTGCCAATCCTAGTCTCAGTAATGTAAGGAAGTACCACGAAGGGACAGCATAGGGGCAAGAGAAGCAGAACGCACAAAAGGAAAAAATTTTCCTTCTTCCCAGTTTTGCTCTGGGCTGCCCCATACCATGTGTAGTGAAAAGGCACACATGGCAGGACCACTCAGGCCTAGTCTTTGAGGCAATATGCCTGGGCCTTCAGGTGGTTCTGAAAATATCCCCAATCTTTTCTGGAACATTTCAGGAAATTTCTTTCTCTTTCTTCATAGGGAGACTTAATTCTCCTGAAACGGTAGCCTTAATATTTTATTCTATTTTGTTACCTAAGAAAGAATAATGAAGGTAAAGCAATTAGGCTTCTATAAAGAAACTGTTTGGTATGTTTGACCCACATTCAGTTATCCAAGGAAAGTTCTTTAATCCCTGAAATAGTCAACTATTTTTTTTAACATTTTTCTATATTCTTGCCATAGAATCAGTTTTGTATGAATAGGTTGCACTCCCTTATCTAAATAAGGATTTAAAAAAATAAGACAGCTCACACAATACATAGGAGGAATTCAATTTTTAGTGAACATGGTTTTTTAAAAAAGGACTTATAGATAAGCAATAGGTTTTTCTCTTGAGATAACAGAAAGGAAAATGAAGCCTTACCTCTGAAAACTTTTAAAAATTCATATTTAATAAGAAATCAAAATTACTTTTTTTGAGGTAATTGAGGCTTCAATTTATTTTTTTCTTACAGACTATTTGAATAGCTCTTACTTTCATTTAAGAAAGAATTGTTCAGTTTTGAAAATGCATTTGCATTTGTACTATTTGTTCTTTAAAAAAACCCTTCTCCCCAAACTGCTTTATAATATTTCTAAGTGAAATATTATATTCTAAGTGAAATATTCATCAATATTTTTATGAAATAAGCACAAAATCTGATAGAGGCTTGATAAAGAGCAATGTACAGTGTAGGAGAAACTCTACATTGAGAAAAAATTACACAAGAAAACAGGGAGACAAATCTTTTCTAATTAATATCTTTGGCCCACAAGGAAAAGCAGCTTATCTCAGAATTGAGGCCTTTTCTTTCTTTTTTCTCTAGTATTCGTAGGTAAAAAAAAGAGAGAGAGAGAGAGAGACTTAAAATGCATGTAAGTAAGAAAAAGGCAGACAACGGGATGCCTGGGTGGCTCAGTGGTTGGGCATCTGCCTTTGGCTCAGGGCGTGATCCTAGAGTTATGGGATCAAGTCCCACATCGGGCTCCCTGCATGGAGCCTACTTCTCCCTCTGCATGTCTCTCTGACTCTCTCATTCTGTGTCTTTCATGAATAAATAAATAAAATCTTTAAAAAAAAGACAGAAAAGGCAGACAATTCAATGAAAAAGTAGGCAAATTACTTAGACTCCACATGAAAGAGGATATTCAAGGGACCAGAAAATATATGAAAACGTGCTCAATACCACTAGTGACCACAGCACTGTGGCACTGCTATATACCTACCAGGAGAGCTAAAATGAAAACAGTTAATAGCAAATGTTGGTGGCAATGAGGAGTACTACCGAGGTAATGTGACACCACCTTTTGGTAACACTGGTGGCATGTACTAAGGCTGATATTATGCATACTCCATGACCCAGCAACCTCCCTCCTGGAGGTATAACCGGCAGAACTGCTTACATTTGTGCATCAAAAGATATGTTCTATAGTGTTTAAGATGCACCTCTCATAATAGCCAAAACCTGGAAACTGCCCAAATGCCCATCAATGGTAGAATGGATAAATTGTGGAATATTCCTAAAATAAAATACTATAAAGAAGGAATGATCTAAAATTAGATACATCAAGGTGAATGAATCCAATGAAAATAAAGATGAGCAAAAGATGCCATGCTGCAGTGCATGCTGAGTACTTTCATGTGAAACACAAAACCAGACAAAATTAACATGCTGTTATAAGACAGGGTACTGGTTACCCTGGATAGGGATGGGCTGTGCTGTTGGCTGAAAGGCAGCAAGGAGAGGGCTCCTGGGGGACTGATAATATTTTGTTTCTTGATTTTTGCTAATTATATAGGTGTGATCAGTTTGTGAAAACTCACTGAGCTGTACATTAATAATGATTTCTACACTAAAAATTTCTGTAACTTTTTTTTTCCAGCTGCAGGCTTAAATAATTTTAGAAGACTTGCAGTCTGGCACTTCATCCAGTCTGACATAAAGCAAAAGAACTCACAATAAGTAGGTGGTGTCCTAGAGCTGGTTTGTTCTGACTCTCTGCTCAGGATCAGTGCTCTCATGTCAGGGTAGCTGGAAGTCAGCCATGGTAAAAGCTGCAAATCAAGGATTTGCATATTTACCAGCATACCACTGAATCACAGCAATGATAATAACAAAAAACCAAATATCTACTTTTTCTGCATAAGTAATAATCACTTGAAATAGAAGGAATTTGGCACATACCTTATTCCCCTTGGAAATTTAGCACCTAAATGGCTCTTCCTCTGAGATAAGGGAGTTTAAGGCCAGGTTCATTTCAACACTTAATCTTCAAAATCCCCATGATGGGGGCATAATTGTATTTACCCATTTTGTTTCTACCTTTGACCTCTTTCAACTTAAATCTTACTTCTCATTTCAGGAAGTAAATAGTCAAAAACAGCTTGTTTATTCCTTCTTGACCACCTCCCCCTCCCCCATGCTTTTCTTCCTCTGCAAGGAAATGATAGTGAGTATCCTATGTAGACAAAGGTCATTACAGGTCCACAGTGGGTTGTTCCACCTGGGATGGAGAAGCAGAGTCCAATGCTGGGCAGTATGGGCTTTCCTCTCCCCACTTAGCTGCCTGTGTGCATTGTACCTGAGCTGTCAGCTCCTTCTACCCTGCTTTGGAGCTGTAGTGTACTGTCACGGCCAGGGTAAAATGAGGAGGATGGAAGATGTTGCTGCTAGCTGGTCCAACTTCTTTTGATTTTCAAATGTTGAAATTCCAACTGAGAAACTTGAAATAGAAGGAAAACTAAAGTGTCTCTTCACAAAGGCACAAACAGCAGGTAGCAGACAGTTTTATCCAAGAAACTCTTCTCAGGAACCGAGCCAGAGAAACATCAATAAATCTAGATCCCAATTAAATTCGCCCCTGACAGGGACCTTAGCTCTCATCTAATCCTACACCCTTATCCTATACACAAGAAGCTGGAGGTCCAGGGGACTCAAGTGGGCTGCCCAAGAGGGAGATACAGGATCAAAACAGAGGCCCCTAGCTCTGTGTCTCCTGCCTTTTTTTTATTAGATGTGGCCACCAGTATTCTCAATTTCTTGATGGACCCCTACCCCACTCTTATTCCATGTTAATGTTTCTGATATGGAGATGTACCTTACAATTCTTTTGAAAATTATTTTTCTTTCTGTTTTTTGTTTTTGTTTTTTTCTAGAAAACAATTTAAGAGGCTATTCTTAACTTGTTGGAGTCCTGGAATCTAGGAATCATGGCTTTACGATAGATATTTATGTTTGAAAAATATATACCATTTCTTTATATTGAAAATGTCTTCATACCTTTAAAATATAATTTGGCTTACATAAAGTTTTTAGGAACACGTGCCCATTTGGGGCTGCATTCAGAAGCAACGTGTTGCCTGTCAATCTTTTTTTTCCATTTTTGCTGCCCTCCTTGAAGTCACTGCCCAAATTCCTTGTAAATACTCAGTAGTGTGAGTCAGGAAGGCCTTGAGCAGACCCTGGGCAAGAACAAAGAGCAAATGCTGATGGCTGAGCTGCCTTAACTCTGATGTTTGGGAGAGGAATCTGATCCATCTGAATTTCTCATTGCTCTTGGCCAACTTTTGACTAAACCAATGTGGTGGTTAATTTTATGTGTCGACTTAACCGGATCACGGGCTGCCCAGATATTTGGCTACCCATTATTTCTGAATGTGTCTGTGAAGATTTGAATTGGTAGCATTTGAAATAGTAGACTGAGTAAAGCAGATTGCCCTTCTCAGTGTGCACAGGCAACATCCAATTTATTGAGGGCCTGAAAGAACAAAAAGTGGAAGAAGAAAGAATTTGTTCTTTATAAAACTGATCGTTTACCTGGGACATTAGTCTCCTGCCCTCGAGTTGGGAACTACACCATCAGCTTCCCTGGTCCTCAGGCCTTCAGACTCAGACTAAACTACACCACTAGTTTGCCTTGGTCTCCAGCTTGCAGATGATAGATCATGGGACTTCTCAGCCTCCAACTGCATGAGCCAATTCCTTATAATAAATCATATATAAAATATAATATAACATAATATAAGAATATAAATTATATTTTTATAATATAAATTATATCTATATGAATTTAAAGTCCCATTTCATAGGTAAAATAGCTCATATTAATCATGTACTTATTCTGTCCAGGCTGTGTTTCAATGGCTTTGTATCTACCATACCTGTTATCCTCATAACAATCCTTGGAGTTTGGCCTGATTTAAAAAAATTTATATTCCAGCATAATTAATATACAGTGTGACATTGGTTCCAGGTATATAGTGATTCAACAACTCTATATGGACTGATTATTATCTCCATTTTACAGATGAGAAAACAGAGGCACAGAGAGGTTAAATAACTTACCCAAGTTCACACAGCTAAGCAGTGGAAAAGCCAGGGGTTAAACATAGGCAGTCTGTTTCGGCCCAAGTTCCCCGCCCTATATTGTGTTGTCTGGATAATACTGGACCCAGGAACAGATCTCAGCTCTTTGGGCTTCATACTAGCGAGCTGCATAATACCATGTAGGCAGCCCCCACACACGGTAGCTTTATCACAAAAAGGCCTCTTCATCCAGGCCCTAGATCTTTGGCTCTAATTCTCATTTTAGCACTTGCTATAAAAAGGCATAACCAGAGACTTGTTTTTACATTTCTGCCATGCATATCCTATTTCCTACTTCTCTTGACTATTTTGTTGTCTGTTACCTGAATTCTTGCTGTGCATCTTCGATTCTCCTAGCTTATATATAGTTAAAATGCTTGTCATCATTTGCCCTTAGCCAGCAAGGCAACTGATGTGGCCACCTCACAGTGACATGCATGATCGACTACTTTTAGGAGCAGGGAGGAAGGAGTCCCATGTTTCCTGTAGGATACATGAGAGCCTCCATAGGGTGTTTTAAGCTTGGAGGTGAGGTGTTCATGAATTGTCAGACTTAAGTTCTGGCCCTCAGTCTCAGCTTCAATAGGCACAAAGTTCTCTTCCTAATGCAATTCTAATGATCCTTGCTATCAAATCAAAGAAATAGTTCATGGTGAAAAAGACACTGATATGAAATCACATCCCGCAGCATGGTTCACACAGCAAATCCTGTTCTAGCACCAGCTGTTCCAGGACCTTGATTTTAATACTTATGAGAACAATTTCTTCTTAGAGGTGCTTGGGAATTGACATGGTCACACACCATTATCTGTGTAACCATTATCCAGTTCTCTGTCTGGGCACATAAAAGTGCTTTGTCTCTGTGGTCAAACTGGAAATCTCCCTTTCTGTGTGAATTTCCCCAGTTGAGCAGCTGAAAACACCTGGAGCGCAGGACCAGCTAAACAGCCAGTGTCTATGCTACACCACCAGTATCCTGAACTTGAATCAGCAACAGGGAAGGTGTCACTCAGCCCACACTGGGCCTTGTGGTAGTTTCGTGAGGGTGGAGCTCTGAATACAGACCATCAAAATTCCTTAACATGGCTGGGAAGATTAAAGAACAGAAGGACAGGAAGGAATGTAGTGGGTTTTGTGTACACTGATAAATATGATTTAATCCCTGAAGAAAATCAGGAGATATGAACAAATACAAAATGAAATTAATTTTCAAATCTCATATTTATGTAATTTTTATACCAATCTCCTCAGGTATATATATACTAATTAAATAATTTCTCTAAAAACACTGGGTTAGTGTTTGAGGGCTGTAGCTCACAATAATAACCTTTTGTACATATAGTTTTAGAACATTTAATAATTGACCATAATCTAAAAGTCATAACAACATGCAAATTAAATCACATATAAATGGTAAATTGATGACATTACTTTCATGTTAGTAAATAGACCTATGGAGGTAAGACTACGATATAATTGAACTATTTGGCTCCACTCAGAAGATAGTAATTGACCAGTCTCTGGCTAGCCTCCAAATAGGGTAATAATATTCTAGTAAATAATTCATTCCTTCCGTGTTTTGCAGATGAAATTTATAAATTATTCTTTACTTTCTGCCTTCAGCATAAGCAGAACTTCCAGATTCAACTAAATGTCTCATTTCAGTGGTGGTTGTATGTCAACGGATTCTGTGTTTGTATTTGGCTAAATCATTTTATGACATGTTTCAAACGAAAAGAGTTATGTGAGTGCATTTTTATACAACCCAGATGTATATGTTATAATCTTATTTTACCATTACAGGTGATGGGCCAAGTACATTACAGTAATCTATTGTTGGGACCCATGCCAACTCTGAAGCTGCTACCCACGAAGTATGATTTGAGGAGCTGTCATCACTGGGTCCTTCTCTGGGAAGGAAGCCAGCACCGGAATAGCCAGTGTCAGGCTGGAGGCAGAGGGTGCACAAGCCAGTTGGGCTGGACAGAGAGGCTCTCTTGGGAGTTGCTGGTCAAGGTTCTGGGGCTGGATGAACAGACTGGACATACAGGGATCAGAGCAAGGTGTGGAGATAACCAAACAAAGGCCCGTATTTAGGGCCAAAGCTGGGCTTGCAGACAGGCAGGCAGAAACCAGAAGATTCACAGGGGATCGCTGTGGGAGGGGAGGGGAAGAGTAGAGAGTGCTGGTGGTCAGTAAGGTGCAAGCAGAGTTGGCAAGTAGTATACCGGAAGGGGGAGAGAAGCAACCAGAGACTCTCTTTTGCTTCATCCTATAAACTTCTTTTGCGCTCTGGCTAGGGCTGGAGTTAATCAGAGAACCAAAGGGGATAGCCATGATGCAATGCAGCAGTTCTCCCTGTGTGAGGGAAAAAGCAAAGCCTATTTTCTACAAATTCTTTCCTGTCCAGTTTTTATGCTGAAACTCCTGCATTAGATGGATCCTTTGAGCAAAGGCACTATCTATAGAGAGCCAATGTTAAAAAAATAATATTTAAAATGAAGGAACATTAACTCAATAGTACAGACCATGTAATTACTCCTTAAAGAGAAAACAATAGGTTTAAGTAAACTTTGATAGTTGTGGTCATGGAGTATAGAAAAAAACTGTGATTATCAGTGTCTGAGAGAAGAGAGCCCCCAAAAGAGAATAGGTGTTTTAATTGAGCTTCACTGAGCACACACATACACACATACACACACATAGAAGCAACTGAAAATGGGTCCTTAGATGTCCAGAATTTTTAATACAAGTTCTAAGAAATCAATGGGTTTTTTTTTTTTGGTAATACACACTGTGTGATTATGATAATTTATGAAAATATTCTGGAATTTATTCCTTTGATTTTGGAGGGGGTTGGCAAGTGATCTCAAATATCCAGTGTCCCAATTCTATCAATTTGTAACGCTCAAGTACAGGGGAAGAATGCACCATTTTGACACCCTGAAGTGATTTTTTAAAAAATACCACAATTGTAATCTGTAAGTAACAGAAATCATAGCACCACTGGAACTTTATTATACTGAGATGAACTCTATCACCAAAGTTGGCAGAAGTGTAACTCAAGGAGGAGGCACAGCCACCATATCCAGGTACATTGACAACCAAATTTATTTCCTCCTACTACTTTTGGACTTTTCCAATGTTTCCTATTCATCAGGGCCACTTCTAGTAGAACTTATCTGAGCTCTGCTTCAGAATTGGCTGATAGAGGTTACTGGGCAGGAAATTAGCAGTAGGTCCTGGTAGCCCTGTCTTGACAACTTTTTCCTCACACTCAGCTATGTGTCTGCTTTTTATTTTCTGTGTTTCCAAGAGAAGAGAGGTTCACATCTCTGTCCCTTCCATTTTAAATGAGTGAATAAGTGTCCAGAATATATAAAAGATCTCTTACAGCTCAACAATAAAGGAGAAATAATCCAACTAAAAGCGGCAAAAGATTTGAATAGACATTTCTCTAAGTAAGATTCAAAAATAGTCAATAAGTCCATGAGAAGATGTTTAATATCACTTGTCATTACAGAATTGCAAAACAAAACCATATGAGACATCCCTTTGCAACTATTAGGATGGCTCTAGACAAAAAGACAGAAAATAGCAAGTGTTGGTAAAAATATGGAGAGATTAGAACCTTCATATATTGCTGATAGGAGTGTAAGATGGTGTAGCCTCTTTGGAAATCAAGAATCAAAGAGGTTATCAATGCTAGAAGCATGAATTTTCTTTTTGGGTTTGATGGTTTTTAAAATTAATGTAAAATATTGTGTTGATTTGCCAATTAACACCAATATTTACTATTACTTTTTATATGTACATAATAGGACCTCACTATCAATTCAAATTTTTCCACAACATTTTTATGTGCAGTGACCAGAGCAATCAGAAATTCACATCCTCAGTCTAAGCATAAAGGTGCCATTTCTGAAGTAACAGAGTGGTAGTCACACTTGGGTATCATGCTTGTTGAGGCTGGCCTGGAAATTCAATACTTATCTAAATTTTTGTATTTCCATATTTCTTGTTTCTCAAAGTAGAAAGCAGATAAAATTTTATTTAATACTGAACAATATTTTAGTTCCACTAATGGCAGATTTGCTTCCATAATGGCAGAAGGTAGCCAGATAACATGAGTTGACTGTAAACATCAAGCTTCTTCACACTATATTGATTGTGTGTTGAAAGCTCTTTATCATATTTCCTTGCTAAGTCTGGGACAGATGATTGATGGTCAATAAAATCAGTAACAACTGCTTGTTAAAAGCACCACAGATTTATCTGCATCATGTAAGATTTATTAGATTGGATGGGAGTCCACTTATACATTTGATTTTGTGTGACTAATGCTCTTGGGATACCATTTCATAGATGTAGGAGTGGGGATGCAACAGCATAAGCAACCCCATTTTACCATGTTATCAATTTTATCATGAATTGGTGTGTCTGGGTGATGTCAAACAACCACAGCATATCAGGCATTATGTAATGTATTACACATAATCAGTTGTTGGTTATTTTTACTGATGAAAAGAAATTACAGTATAGACAATAAAAAATGATAGATTATATTACAGAGTTCTTTCCCTTTAGCTTTTGGTGAGTTGTGATTATCACTGAACCTGTATATATTTGACCTTCCAAGCATTTGCTCCCTACAAAATCAAAAGGCCTGTTAAGAAGACCTGCTTTAAGTAGAAACTATAAAAGCCCCCATATTCACATTCACTTCCCTCTGCAACCTGCTTTTTCAGAGATTAGATAATGTCTCAGGCTGATGTACAGCATAGGTCAGAGCAACATGGCCTTCTCCCAGGCTTTTTGCTGGAGCATGGGAGAGAGTAGTATTTGGTGTTAAACAGTTGCTTCTTAAAATGCAAGCTGCAGGCAAAATGAGAGTAAAGAGAAGATGAACAAAAATCTCAATAAAGCTGAATTGATGCTATCTGGCTGGAAAGTCAGCTTCACATGAATAAATCAGCAGATGAGAATTCACCATCTATGTGTACTGGCTAATGACAGAAGGTGACTATTCCCACACCAAAGAACAATGTTTAGCATTCTACTTCCAAAGCTAATTCTTTAAGGAACAGTTTCTTCTTTGAGCAGAGCTATTATATAAAACACACAGTTCTGTTTCTATGCAAGGCTTATGAAAAACAAATTTTATTTGGCAGTGCTTAAACCCATTCGTAAACAATTGGCTTTTCCAATTCATATATTCCTTTTTATATCTATGGAAAAGGCGGCCAGGCATATATTCTTGAAAAGGAATGTACATATTTTCTTTTAACCACCTCAGCAAAAGGTCCAAGAAAAAAACGGAAAGGAAACAGATACCTGCTTATGGGTTTCAACATATTTTTGTGTTCAAGATAGACTTAGAAATGTTTTATATCTGCAGAAATAAAGATGCTGAAAATACCAAAAAACGTCAACCTAATATTTATGTCATTTCTGTCTATAAATTTTAAGATGATGGTTTTGTTACAAGACAACAATGAATCAGTGGCTGAGCTGAGAGAACCCCATTGCCTGTCTGCTGTTTGACTGGTTCTGACAAGGAGGCAGGCTGGAGCCCTCCCAAGGACCCCTCCCAAGGACCCCTCCCAAGGTAATCAGTCCTATGGCATATGCCTCCAAGGATCCCGTCTATGGTGTCCTCAACATACTTGTCTTTCCCTTCCTTCTGCCTTATATTTTCCTCTTTAAATTTATTTTGTCACAAGAAAACTTAGGGGACAAATTACTTAATTTTTCAGTAATTTTCATGCATGAGAACTAATGGAACTCAGTTTATTTGTTATGCCATTATAATCTATAGGACCATAAAATGGTGCTTTCTAGGTCATGTATTTCCTGTGATTATCAGACAGTAAGACGGAGTAGCAGTTCAATATGTAAGCTCTGGAGTCTTACAACTGGTATGACTTTATGATTTTTCTATGTCCTAGTTTTCTCATAGGAAGATTCTGAAGATAAAATGAGAAGTGCCAGGAAATGGCTTAGAGTAGTCCTGGCATGTAGTAAGTGCTCAGTAAATTTTTAACAAAAGGAAAAAGAGAAAGCTTTCAGATTTCACTATTATCAGGCTAACATGAGAAACTTAAAATATTGGGATATTTGCTAATCATTAATCTTTTTACGGACTCTTTTTTTCATTAAACCTTTTCAAACAGCTACTAAGAGCACTAATGGAGCAAACAAAGGTATATAAGAAATAATCTATGACTTTGAGTTAGTAGGGTCCAATGAAAGATTCTAACATATGCAATTATAATACAGTGGGGGGTGCTTAGTGTTGGAACTCAAGAGATGGGAGCTAAGGGAGGGGTGGACAGAAGATAGAAGAGAGTTTGGGAACACATTGTGAAAGGGAATGGGACTGAAATGTCTGGATCTGTTTTAGACATTCAAGTGCTGGTGGGAGTTGAGACCATGAGGAGATGAGTCTCTAGACAGGCATTTTGAGGAAGAGAGAAAAGTCAGTGGTGCTTATTTATTCATGACTAGAAACTCAAGACAAGTTTTCTTGCTTTTTCAGCTTAAAATGAGTTAGTCAAAATGAAGAAAACTTTCTTTCTATAGTCAAGGGAAAAAAAGTGTCTCTAATTAAACCCAGCTGGTGTGGGGGTGCCGCTGGTGTAAGAGTGATGCTGGTGGAACGGGGAGCAGCATTCAGCTTCCTGCTGGCAGACTGATCTACTGCAAGGCTGTTGAGAATGGCTTAGTTGATTTGAAGGTCAAGTTTAAGAAAATGCTGGAGGGCTGATAGAGGGCTGATAGACACAGGGCTCTGTGGGGAAACTGGAAGGCCATGCAAGTCAAGAAAGAAGAGGTAACTTAGGCAGATGGGACTATGGCTGGATCCAAGGCCAAAATGTTTCACCATAAGCCATAAAAGTTAAAAGATGGCAAAGCCAGGGCTAACCAAAAGTGAAGTGAAATTGTGATGATTTCCCTGATGATGTGTCAAGTGTATTCTGTGCATTCTGCTTGAAATTTTTTGAGTAATCTCAGTCTGAGATAGGCTCAGTTTAAGACAAGGGCCCAGTTTAGGGTTGGGATAAAACTGCTGTGAGAACACTCCAGGGAAGCATTTTGGCCTTGAGATGTCTTCTGGAATAAATTAGACATGCTGATGACAAAACCTAGATCATCTCTAATAATCTACGTACACTGCTGGGGGGCCATTTTATAGATAATTCTTCTCCCAAGGTACAAATTGACTCTAAATGTCATTTTGAAAATATTAGCAAAGCTTGGAAAGTAACAGGCAAAATACTGTTCTTTTAACTTTCATAAGTTGTTGTGATATGCTGTTACAGGATCACCTTTAGAGTTTTAACCTTTTAGTTAAACTATCCTTTTTGCTTTATCATAAGTACCTTAGGGATGCCTGGGTGCCTCAGTGGTTGAGCGTCTGCCTTCAGCTCACAGCGTGATCTTGGGATCCAGGATGGAGTCCTGCATAGGCTCTCTGTGGGGAGCCTGCTTCTCTCTCTGCCTATGTCTCTGTCTTTCTCTCTCTCTCTCTCTGTGTCTCTCATGAATAAATAAATAAATCTTAAAAAAAAAATAAGTACCTTAAAAACGACCTATTTCTATCTACCACAATTTAATGACAAATTCAAATAAGTCATTTGGCATCATGTACACAATGCCTAAAAATAGTCAAAAGTAGATCAAAGCAGTTATTTCTAGTTATATTAGTATTACTGATATCTAAACTAATTTTTTCATTTATTTACAATATAAGGGGAAGCAATATATATCGAACACATGTATATAAACACTACAAAACTTACATTAATTGCCTTTACCTCTATCTTTGACTTTAACAGTTAAAGAATAACATAAATTTAACTTTTAATACTAATTTTAATAATTAACATAAGATTTAAGGATAGTCTTATTTGGAACATTAACCACAGGTTGGAGTTTTAGAATAGTCTACTCTGCACACTTCAGAAATTAAGAATGTTTACATTTTTACTGACTTAATAGCTGATTATTGTCTAGTGTTTCCCAAATACATCTGGTGCTAAAAAATAATTTCTACAACTTAAGTGTGCATTGACAAATGAATGGATAAAGAAAATGTGGTACACACACACACACACACACACACACAGAGGAATATTATTCAGTCATAAAAAGGGAAATTCTGCCTTTTGCAACAACATGAATGGATTTCAAGGGCATTATATGCAGTGAAATAAATCAAAGAAAGGCACATACTGTATGTTCTCACTTATATGTGGAATCCAAAAAAAGCAGAACCCAGAGAGAGAATAGGATGGTGGTTGTCAGGGGCGAGAGATTGGGGGAAATGGTAGATGTTGGTCAAAGGGTACAAATTTCCAGCTATTAGAAGAAGTTCTAGGATCTAATATACAGCTTGGTGACTATAATTTACAATACAGTATTATATACTTGAAAGTTAAGAGTGTAATTTTTAAAAATTATCTCCACACACATACAGAAAAGGTAATTATGTGAGAGGATGGAGGTGCTAATAAACCTTATTGCGGTAATCATTTCACAATATATACATGTCTCCAATCATTACTTTGTACATCCTTAACTTATATATGTTATATGTCAATATTTTAATAAAACTGGAAAAATTAGAAAAATTTTTAAAAATAGTTTCCGAAGTCAAATAAGTTTAGAAAATTCTAGATTAAATAAATTGCTGCAGAATGAATCAGTACACTGATATAATAATGTACACTGTGAATCATCAGGAGCATGTTTAGAATGGAAAGTCTCAAAACTATTAAGTTTGGAAACAGTTTGAGAAATCTGACGTAGAGAACAGGTCAAAACAAGATGTATATGTCTTCAGAGATTTCTTGCCTTTCAAGACAAATAAAATTGATTATTGACAGAAGTTTGATTTCAGAACCTCCCTGTCCAGCCTATAGCTCAATAAGCTCATACAGCCTACACAATCAGCGAATGGGTAAACAGCATTATATTAAATATCATATGTTTTCTGCTTCATTGTATCGAAACTGCTTTCCATTTGTTTCTTTGGCATCAGCATGCAGCCTTCTAAGTATAGTATTCTAGAGACAATATCTAAAATGAATGAGAATGTCTTCAAATACAAATGTTCACATGTGTTAACGTATGTGCTTTTATTTCATTTTATTTATTTTTTAAAAGATTTATTTATTTATCTATGATAGACATAGAAAGAGAGAGAGAGGCAGAGACACAGGAGGAAGGAGAAGCAGGTTCCATGCAGGGAGCCCGACGTGGGACTCAATCCTGGGACTCCGGGATCGCACCCTGGGTCAAAGGCAGGCGCCAAACCGCTGAGCCACCCAGGGAGCCCCAACGCATGTGCTTTTATAAGTGAGGACTTCTCAGTTGAAAGTGGCTGATACAAACTGGCTAAAACAAAAAAGGAGGGGAGGTTTATTGACTCCAGTAACTCAAAAGGCAGGATGGGGCAGTGGGACTCACTCATGGCGAGTCTCAAATACTGTTCTCAGAATTCTCTCTCCATTTCTCAGTTTTGTATTTCTGTGGGTTGCCTTATTCTCTTCTATTTATGTAGTGGTAGGAGGAAGAGGCACAGACATAAACACTTCCTGGCTTTTATTATTCTAGCTGCAACAAGCCCAGAGGAAAGTAAGGCTCCTCCGTCCCTGACTCAGTATATAGAAGCCTCAGAAAAGGACTGTGATTGGACTGGCTTGAGTGACGTGCTAATCTTTGAAATTAATCACTTGGGCCAGAGGGATAGGGTATGACAATTGACCAGGCCTATGCCACATGCCCTTCCATTTGGCCAGGTTAAGGTAGGGCATTGGATTGGCATCCCCACCAGAATCTCAGGGCCGGGCAGAGGTAGGAATGTTGTGGTGAGGGAAACATTTAACTAGAGCAAGAAGAGTACTGCTGGTATAAGGCCAAAAGACAAAACAAAAACAAACAAAAACAAAAAAACAACAAATCAAACCAAAACAAAACAAAAAAAACCCCACCAAAACACTGAACTCCATGATTACTAAAGTTCTTCTTTCCTTCTAATAAACAGATGCCATTATTCATATGAAACTATATGGTTTAAAAAATCTCCCCCTCCTAGCTCAATCACATACTTTAGAAGAAGTACCCAAACTTAGTACAAAGTCATGTTTTGGCACCTCTGTCCTCCTTCCTCCACTCTAACATAAGCAAAATGAGGGACTTTGCTCTGACGTGGCCAATTCACCATAGAGGGACAACACAAACCACTTGGTGGTGGAGCATTGCTGGGGAGAGTAAGCACTGAGCTACCGATGCCAGTGTTCTCTTCTAAGAACTTCTTTTTCATCATCACCAACTCTTTTACTTTTCTTTCAAATCAGCTCAAGAAACTAGTACTGTAGCTAAAATGTAGAATATCTAAGTAGAGCAAAAGGGCTTTCTTCTGCACCTAGCATGGCTTCCTCTCAGACTGTACAATAGTGCTGGTCAGTGCCTCCCTGCCCCCACTGCTCTCAAATGCATCCTGCCTGGAGGTTGTCTCTGGCTGAACAGTAAAACTAGGAGCCAGGTGTTGTAGCAAGTGATTCTATCCATCAGGGTTGGGACTGGGGTGAGGGATGTGAGGCACTCTCCTCAAATGTGGAATTTAAGGAAATGCCAAAAACCTCAGTAATAACATCAATATGACTTTAATGTGGTATTTTTTTAAAGATTAATGCAAAGATTCTATGATGAACAAAGGTCAAAATATTAAACAAAGACAGGACCAATATTAATGATTTTTCTTTTTGACTCAGGGCCCAATATGGATCAGCATAGCACTGTTACTGATCTTGCCTAAATTTAAAATGTTGATATTTTGTTGATCCTAGATTTTTTTGCATTCATTTTTATTTTTTAAGATATAGCATTACAGTATTTTAAATCTTGATTACTGAGTTTTGGGGGCCTCTCAAGTTTCGCTCCTGAGGTGAGTGCCTCACTTGCCTCACCCTAGGCTTCTATATCCACCTCACCAAAGGAGTGGGGTCATGGGCCTGACTGTCATCAGTCACTACCTGATGCAAGCTGAGTCACTAAGATTCTTTCTCTAAAGTTGAAAATGTGAAGAGACAGGGACACTCTACTTAGATGACAGTGGCCACTTGCACTGAAATATCCTGCTGCACTGGGGCTAGAGGAGTCATGTCAGGCCCTGTGCAGGGCAAAGAGGCCCATTGCCAAGAGACAGAAGCAGAGATGAGACAGCTAACTAAACATGTGGCCTACCCTTTTGGGCCACCTTTAAGAGTAGCCTTTTAATGCATCTGTACTCTAAAATAAGCAAGCAAGGTATCCCAAGTTGGGGGATGAGGTTTTTATGCAGTAATTGTTGACAAGTAAGACAATAACTTCTGTTTTACACAAAATTTTCTCTTGTGCCAAACTGGAATCAGTAAGTATAAACATTTAAATTATTTTTTCAAAGTATTTCTACAAATAGAGATTTTTGGGTAGGAAGCACGGAAATTTATGAGACTTGCTTCAAGTTATTAGCAAGTTAAGTGGTAGCATCAGGTCTGGAACAGGATCTCCTGTCATTCAGCTCTTTCTATTATGCCTCAGTACAAAGAAGAACAACTGACTTCTCTGATATATTCTCCTTAAGATTTGTAACACTGTGCACAGAATGTTCTGATTGTACTAGATGTAAATTTTAAAAATACAAAACCCATGAATATCTGCTACCTGTTATATTTATCATAGGGACATTTAGATTATATTGTATTTACTGCTGACAGTTAACTAAATATCATTTTAGTTACATTAAATAATACACTTGGCTACACAAATATTTGATGAGATGTCAACATACAACAAAGCAGATAATATTTTCCAGAATACTTTGAAAATAAAAGCATAACTGATAATTTATTTTAAAATGTTGCTGGGATGCCTGGATGGCTCAGTTGGTTGAGCATTTGACTCTTGGTTTTAGCAAGAGTCATCATCTCAGGATTGTGGGGCTGGGCCCCGCCAGGGGGTTTTGTACTCAGGGTAGGACTCTGCTTGTCACTCGCCCTCCCTCTTTATTTCCCCCTCCCCCACCCATACTGGCTCTCTTTCTCAAATAAGTAAGTAAGTAAATAAATAAATAAATAAATAAATAAATAAATAAATAAAATCTTTAAAAAATAAAATCAGATGCTGCTAAAATTGCAAATCTTCAATAAAAAAAGGTAAGAGAAAAAGAATAGTTGAGACAAGATTTAGAGTGATTAGTACATAAAGGAAAAGAAAATCCTTGCTCAATAGCACAAATACAACAGAAGGATTATAAGTGTATTGATTCAGTGACTGATAAAACACACCAAGAATTCAAGGATAATGTTATATTTAGAAATGTGAATTACTAATATTATAAAGTAGTAATAATGGTTCCAACTGCCTATTTTGAAAGTATCTACAAAATGATTTTTTTGTGTAGCAATTCTTTATATCAACCTAAGTTGGATTAAGGAATATAACAAGTCTAGTACTAAATAAAAACTGTTACCAGATATTTGTCTTATATGGCTACTTCATATTTTGAAGGCCATATATGTGCAAGAAATATTTTAATTTGGTCAATTGACAACTAATGAATTTCTACCAGTTGTTTTTAAAACCTCTTTAAAAATACATTTCAGCCATTTTGTCTTGAATGTGTAGGATGATGATTTAGTGCTAGAGGGAAATACTTACAGAATTTTTTTATCACCAGAAATGACTAAGTTAATATGGTGGAACATTAATGAAAACTTTCAAGTCTAGTAATAACATGTGTTGATAATTAACTGCTCAACTTTAGGAAAACTACTTCATGTAATTCTTTGCTTTCCTGTTTTGAAGGATATAGAAATTCTGGCCCATGAGCTCTAGTGGAAACAGAACATAAATAGACTACATGAGAAAATCCAGCATTAACACATTAACTACCTTAATAAGAGATAAGATGGAGGAGCAATGCTTGTTGTTCATCTAAGACAATAAGTGAATATTAAAATCTGTCATCCTTCTGCCCTTTTGGGGGGCAGTTTAATAATTCTGATATTGACTGAACAAAAATTATACTTATTCATTATTTTGGAAAAAAATGTGCAAAATATCAGAAAAGAAATGGCCTTTTCTTTTTTTTTTCCCCAAAGGACCAACCTTCCTTTTCTAGCTTACTTATGTCACATCCCAAGGGCTTTGACATTATTGTTTTTTTAATAGACATCCAAATTTCAACCCAGTCCACATCAGTGTCTACTCACAATTTCCATTACTCATAAAATCAATGATTTAACATTTCAAACCTACACAGGGCTTGACAAAGATTAAAAGGTTGCTTCTGGTTTTAATGGATAAAGTATAGGCTCTTCACAGAAAAATAATGCTGTGGTTCACCATCCTAATCAGTGTGTGACTCTTAAATTCTTTTTTCAGACAGAAGGATTAATTTCTTAGTTTCCAAAGATAACTTTGAAAGGCAGCTTAACATAGGCTATGGTTAGCAATTTAAGAGTGAAATCATATCATGAAAAAAAAAAATTGGCCATGAACTCAAGTTTTGAAAACTTTCAAAAGTAAGTATCATTTCAAAACATGTAAATTGGAAGTGTTTTAAAAATAGTGGCATGTGCCTAATATGGCTCAAATTTGTGCTGACTTAAATTTCCATCAGTACGAATAAGATTTAATAGGTTATATGTGAGAACACAAATAACTGTAAACATGGATCACATTCAATGAATACTAAATTGAGAAAACCTCCCTGATTGTTGAAAATGGTGATATCTTACTTCTTTTCTTGCTGTAAATAAAATATCAATGTTTTAGCCTTAACCCCATGGTCTCTCTCAAAGGCTAGCCCTTCTAGTCTCCAAGAAATGCTAGGAAACCCTGAGTGGGACATAGTTGAGGCCTGGACACCATCTTTACTCCCCTGCCTGATCCTTGGGCTTGCAGCTCAATGATATGAAAATCTCCCTACAATAATCCCGAACTCCTGCCCTACCCTTTGCATCCCAACCAAGCAAATTATTTAAAAATTAAAAGTGAAATTTATACACATCTCCTTTTTTCTAAGCAGGGTGGCTTAACATTATTATAAACATCTTTTTCCTCACAAAGCTTACTTTCTCGTGTGTGCAGAAGGAAGCAATAGATAAATACGAAAGTAACAGTGAAAATATATAGCATGCCAGCTAGCAGTGTCTGAGGCTAGTGGCAGCAACTGTATTTAGAAGGGTTTCACTGCAAAGGTAACATCTGAGCAACAATCTGAAGGAAGCAAGAGAGTGAGCCGTTGGAAGATAGGGTTTTGGGTAAGACTGTCCCAGGCTGAAGGAACATCAAACGCAAAGGTCCGGGGCCCGAAGCTGTCTGATGTTCTTTGAGGGACAGTGTAGCTGGGGAGGAAATGAGGTCCATGAGGCCAAATGTGAACAGGTCAAGCAGGTCCTGGTGGACCATTCTAGGGACTCTCTAAGAAATGTGGGGGACGATTGGAGGGTTTTGAGCAGAGAAGTGGCATACCTAAACCTAAACGTTGTTCAAGGACCCTTCTTGAAGCTAGCTTTGGTGGGGGCACCGTCCAAAGAGACAAGAAAGGTAAGTCTGGTGGTAACAGGTGCCTCAAAGCTTGCAAAGACGACTACTGAAAGGGGGAAAGGGTTGACTCCTGGACAAAATGCCTGTGTGGTGGTTGGGAGGATGGGGTTACCCTGGGTTACGCATCTGCCTAGCTTTCAGGCCTAGACGCAGAGACCTCTGGTCCCGCTACTTCAGCCGCAGGTCCCTAGCTCCAGGGGCGGTCAGGACCCGCAGCTTTGTTGCCGTGGCGACCACAGGATTCGACCCCCACCCCGCCGCCCCCGCGCCACACCACTCCCGGGTCTCCTGGGGCAAAACACCCGGTCCTGCATCTGCTCCAGCGAGGACTCATCAGTATTCCACCCGCGGAGTTCTCCCCGCCCCCGCCGCGAATCCCAGAGCCCGCCAATCCCGCAGCTCCAGCCTTGGCTGTTCTGAGCCTCCCCACCGCCCCCACTTGGTCTCCGAGGACCGCAGCCGGATCTGCCCCGGAGCTCTCCTGGCAGCCCCCCCGCGCGGCGCGCCTCTGCCCAGTTACGCAGCGCTTTCGGGCTCGTTGGCGGCGGCCGCAGGCTGCGCCTCCGCGGCAGAGAGGGCACCCGGGAGACCCGTTCTAAGGCGTCCCCGCAACAACTCTCCGGGGATATTCAACTCCCCTGCGCTCGGTTTCAGGTCCTCCTGCGCTTCTGCAGTGCACCAGACGGGGGAAGCAGATACAGGAGAACCTGCATTGCGCCCCCGCTGGGATGCACGGTGCGCAGGAAGGGGACCTTCTGCTGCAAAGCCGGAGGATCGGGGGCGCGGGGAGTCAGGGGTGGGTTTTCGTAGGACTCACCTTGTGCAGTTTCCACATGGCCCCCAGAGCTTTGACTTCGTGGCTGGAATGTTTGCCCTCCTCCAAGCACTGGTAACACACGGGCATCTTGCACTGCACGCAGTACATGCTGTGATTCTCCAGCTCGTGGTCTGTGCAGGTGGAGACCTTGCGCGGGCTCAGCCGCCGGCTCACGCGGCCCTGGGCCGGGGGCACCAGACGGTGTTTGGCTAGGGGCCCTCGGGGAGGGTGGCAGCGCAGGCGGCACGGATCACAGTAGAAGACATCGCACTGTTCGCACATGACAGTGGCCTCCTTGGGCGCCTTCTCGCAGAGCTGGCACTTGAGGGCTGCGGCTTTGCTCTGCTGGTAGCGGTCAATTACCCCTTCCAGGACGCGGTTCTTGGGGAAGCCGCGGAGCCCCCGGTCATCCAGTATGAGGCTGCGGTGGCACTGGGGGCAGGTGATACAGGAGTTGCGGGGCACCGGGGCCAAGGCCGGTGACAGGTGGGTGGCCGGTGGCGGCATAGCCGGGGGGAACACGCGGACGCCATTGGGGGACTTCTGGCACGGAGTAGTGGGGGCACTGGCGAAACCCCCGTAGGAGCCATAGCCGCTGTCCGCCTCGCTGTACAGGCTCATCTTGTCCAGGTCCAGATAGTCATAGTCGGAGACCCCGGAGCCCGAGGCCCTGCGGCTCTGGGGGGATTCAGACTCCGGGGTCTGCACCAGGATGTTGCGGGCGCACGCTTGACATAAATTGTGAGAGCAGGGCAAGATGATGGGCTCCCGATAGAAGGAGCCGCACACGGGGCATTTTAACTCTTCTTCCATCTCTTCCATGAGGACCGGGCTGGGAGCGAAGCAGCGGCGGCTGCAACGGTGCCTGAGCGGGCGAGGCGGCCGACCGGCCTGTCGTCTCCAGCACCTTGGCCAGCGGCGGCGGCGGCGGCGGCGGCGGCGGCGGCGGCGGCGGCGGCGGCGGCGGCGGCGGCGGCGGCTGCGCCTTCCCGCGTCGATCAGGCGCCGATCCCCGCCAGGCGCTCTCCCCGCGAGCCGCTCTCTCTCTCTGAGCCGCGGACCCGCGACGCGGCGCGCCAGCCGCGGACCGCCCCCCTCTGGTCCCGCCCTGCCCCGTAAGCCGCGGCCCATTGGCTGGCGGCGAGAGGGCGAGGCTCTGATTGGCCGCGCGCCCCGTCCCTCTCCTCTCTTCCGCAGGCCACGGGGGCTTTGGTAGCCGACGCTAAGGAGGAGCGTCTCCGCTCCCGGCTGCAGGATCTCGGGAGGGGGCCGGCGTGCGGAGGCGAGGGACCGGGAAGGAGGAATTAGGCGGGATGACTCATCCCTCGCCCCGCTTCCTTCCGACCTCCGGCGCCGTCTCCCAAGAGCAGGGGGCGTGAGAAAGCCCTCCCCGCAGCGAGCAGGCCCACGGAGGGGGCCGGGGCTGCTCGCCAACCGTCTGCGTTTGGCTTCCAGCCCTGGTCCCCGCGCCGACCTGTACCGCGGCGAGGGCCGCGCGCCCGCCAGACCCCTCCTTCCCTTCCGCTGCCCGCAGCCTGCCTGGGCCCGAGCCTCCCCCGGGCCCGGGGTTTTGTACCGCCCGGCCCCGGCGCTCCCCATCCCGGGAGCCTGCAGCCCCGGGCGGAAAAGCCCCCAGGAAGGGCCTCTTTGCTCCTTTCACCCTCACTGCCTGGGGTCTAAGAGGGGAATTAAGAATACCGATTTCTTAGTGTTGCCATGAGATTGCAGCTAGGTGACCGATGTAAATAAAGGCTCAGTATGGTAGCTAAAAAAAAAAATCTCTAACTCTTCATTTCCCGCTTAAAAATCAGGCTCGGCCCAGAGGCTTCTCCGGGCGTGGTGTGAACCTTACGGTGTGAACGTGCCTGTCTCCCCTCTTCACCCTCCCTGCCTCCCCAAACGGTGCTGTCACGGGGCTCTCGCACCTGGCCGAGCTTTCGCAAGGTTTGAGGCAGGTCAGGCAGGGTTGCCTATTGCTCAGCGCCTACAGTTCAGTAACTAGCTGCAGACGAATCACTGTGTCACTGCGGAGTCTCAGTGTTTGAATCCAAACAGCATTATACAGTGTCACGTGGCCTGAGCATTTACCACAGCTTCAGAATGGTGGGTTCTTTCTGTTTCCTCCTTTGAAGTGCATGGGGGTCCTGGTGGAGGGGTGCAAGTAGGGGGATGGGGGCTAGATCTAGGGGTAGTCCTCATATATTAAGCACCCTTCTCCCTATCCCCAAATATTGATGGAGATATCTGGTCCTGCCTCTCGCCCACAGAACTGTTCATTTGATGATGGAGGAGGAAGAAGGAACTCCCCTCGCCCCTCCAAAAAAAAAAAAAAAAAAAAAAAAAAAAAGAAAAATCTTTGAGTCAAGTGACAGTGACATTCTGAGATAGCAGCCTATTTGAAAGAGTACGTGGCTGCCTTTTGCTGAGTGATTCATAAATAAATGGTAAAAACTCTTTTAAAGTCTAAGAAATCTTATATTTTTCACCTTCCAAAAAAGAGGTAACGAGTATATGCAACAACATTTACAATTTAAAAGCACTTTACTGCCCAGTTAAAAATGGCCCATAATCCTGCCCTTGGAGAAATAGTCCAATAAAACTAGATTATCTTTCCAAAACCTTCTTCAGTTGCAATGAAAACAGCACTTGATTTTTGTTTGGGGAAGGGGGGGGCGAGTTATTTAAGGTTATGCTAATCACAAATACTATATAATTTATTTTTAATTTGGTTTTTAACTGAGTTAAAAAGGCATATGTACTCTGTTTACAACCATACAATTTCTTCATGTGGGCTTGGAACATTATCTGTGTCTGCAGAATGTATCTATGAGTCCCAAGAGAATTTGCTCATACCAAAAAGTTAATTATTAAGAAATTGTTAGAAAGGGGTGTCGTACCACCCATAATTTACAATCCTTTCCAGGATTTTTTTTTTACACATTTGGCTGAAAGTCCCAGTAGCCTTGGACCAGGGCTATGGACGTTTCAAGGTGAGTAGCAGATACTCTTTTTTACGAATTTGAACTTTGCTTATCATAGTATACCATCTGCTATAGATTAAATGTGTCTCCCAAAAATTCATAGCTTGAAATACTAACCCCCAGGGTGCTGATAATAGGAGGCAGGGTCTTGGGGAGATGATTGGTCCAATGAAGGCAGAGCCTTCATGAATGAGGTTAGTGTACTTATAAAAGTGGCCCAAGAAAGCTCCTTGCCCCCTTCCACCCTGTGAGGTTACCACGAGAAGACCACCATCTATGACAGAGCAGACTCTCACCACATGGCAAATCTGTGGGAACCTTGATCTTATAACTCCCAGCCTCTAGAATGTGAGAAATAAATTTCTATTGTTTATAAGCTACCCAGTCCGTGGTATTTTGTTTTAGCAGCCCAAACAGACAGACACCATCTGAGAGATCTGCTAATTAGCAGAAAATGCATCCTAAGTTAAAAATAAAATAATTTTAGGGAATGTTTGCAGTGTAATACACCATTGGTTTCACAGAGACTTAATATAATACAGATTTATAATATAATCAATACATGAAGAATTGACCTATTATGAAATATATTGAGATAATTTAATTGTTAGATCTATTTGGCTAGGAATTAGCTAAATCAATCTCAGGAGAGCTCTTACAATGACTGTCATTTGTTAAGTGTTCATTCTGTTTCAGGCAGTGGGTTTATTTATTTACATGGATTACTTTGTTCAATCCCTGTGATAACAAAAGGAGGTGGGCACAATTATCCTCACTTTAAAGATGAGTAATCTGAGGATAAACAAAGTACTCAAGGTCAGATATTGGTGAGGCTGGGATTTGAATCCAGGCACATATAATTTTGCTTCTTTGTTCATTCATTCATTCATTCATTCATTCATTCATCAAATGCTAAGTTCTCTCTCTGTCAAGCCTCTGTGTGTAGGAAATACTCAAAATGATCTTTGTTAACTTCTTTGTTATTCTGTTTACCTTCCCTGAGAGTTTATGATTTTTCTTGAATTCATTTCTCTAAAAATTTTTGGTAAACTTTTGAAGATTTCCCCTCATGTTGCACTATGTGGCCAAAATGTACTATAAAGTCCTCCAATGAGTTGTGTTTAAAGGGACATAAAAATCTGAATGTAATTGATGATATTATAGAAATACCATAGAGAAAATCTTTCCTTTTCCAGATGGTGATCAGCCCATGCCCTGTAGCATGAGGATTGATAGCCCTATAATTCCATCATTCCTGGGGTGACTGCAGATGTTCTCATTTGTGTAAAGCATCTTATTATCCTCTGAAATTTACTCAACTATACACCTAAATGATGGTTTTTTTAAAAAGATTTTATTTATTCAATTGAGAGAGAGCACAAGTGAGGGTAGGGATAGAGGAAAGAGGGAGAAGCAGACTCCCTGCTGAGCAGGGAGCCCCCACAGGCTGGATCTTAGGACCCATACTTTTCTTTTTCACACAATAGTAAATAAATATGTGCATTATGAGACCTGAGACAGGAAATATAACTATTGATATAATGGAAAGCAAAATAAAACTCACAATGAACAAACACTGGGAAAATATTATGTGAAATGCTATGACAACAAAATTTAAAGCCTAAAGGAAATGAATACGTTTTCAGCCAAAAATATATTAACTTAATAGATACTTCAAATCTAGCATCAACGTAGCATTAGCTTTCTTTACTGGTATCCGATGACTAGGTATTCTCAGAATTGGATACCTTTAATATTTTTATGGAAATTGAACTTTTGGCTCTTTGGCAATATGTCAAGATGGATTTTTTTTCCTCATACAGAGCACTGAATAGTCAAGGATATTAAATCAAACTCTTAAATTAATGCATTCCATGTAAGTTATATGGTCTTAATTTTGTACTTGTAAATAGCACTAGATTGGTTCTTTACCTATAATAAATACTCCAAGAAGTAAGATAGCAGAGGGGTTTAAAAAAAAACATTTTTAAACGATCAGTTAATTTACTGTGTAAAATTGCTGTAAAGGATAATGTATACAGATTTTTTGTTCAAGTATTCTATTGTAGACTTGTTAAGACTTATGTTTTTTATAACATAAAAACATTTTATGTCACTTTTGTATTAAGTGACATTGCAAAAATAAAAAGAGCCTTCAAAAAAAGATGTTCAAATTCAAAGTAGAAGGCTTGAGTAGACCAACTTCCAGAACAGAGATTTGGAAGGTAATTTCAGATTAATCATTAAAAAGGATAGGATGGTTGCATGGGTGAGTTCTAGTTAACTTTTAAAAAACAAGTAATTTTAATGTTAATGAAGTAATCTAAATTAAAGAAAAATATAGAATGTTCCCCAGTTCTGCTTTATAAAGCCATAATAACTTTAATAATACCTTTTAAGAATAGGCTCCATGCCCAGCATGAAGCCCAAAGTGGGACCTGAACTCACAACTCTAAGATTAAGACTTGAGGGATCCCTGGGTGGCGCAGCGGTTTAGCGCCTGCCTTTGGCCCAGGGCGCGATCCTGGAGACCTGGGATTGAATCCCACGTCGGGCTCCTGGTGCATGGAGCCTGCTTCTCCCTCTGCCTATGTCTCTGCCTCTCTCTCTCCCTCTCTGTGTGACTATCAAAAAAAAAAAAAAAAAAAAAAAAGACTTGAGCTGAGATCAAGAGTTGGAGGCTTAGGGTAGGGCAGCCCAGATGGCTCAGCGGTTTAGCGCCACCTTCAGCCTGATCCTGGAGCCCTGGTTCAAGTACCACGTCAGGCTCCCTGCATGGAGCCTGCTTCTCCTTCTGCCTGTGTCTTTGCCTCTCTCTCTCTCTCTCTCTCTCTCTGTGTCTCTCATGAATAAATAAATAAAATCTTAAAAAAAAAGAGTTGGAGTCTTAACAGACTGAGCTGCCCAGGTCCCCTAATAAAATTTGGTAATATAGTTAACAGGAAATCCAATAAATAAAAAAACTATAGGCTCAAATCACTTAAGTAATAGATGCAAAAGTCCTAAATAGGATATTAGCAAACAGATTTCAGTGTTGTATCAAAAGATTAATAAACTATGGCCAAGTAGAGATTTTTTCAGGAATCCAAAGTCAGTGACACTATCAACACTATTTACCACATGAAAAACCAAAAGGGCACAATTTCCTCTGGACCGTATGGGAATAATCTTCCTTCTATAAATACTAAAAAACAAAAGGGTAAAATTTCCTCTTTAGACTACATATGGGAATAATCTTTCTTCTATAAATACTAAAAACCAGGTTCAACTATAGGAAACAACTATTGTCAGACACTGGATAATAGGCAGTGTAGCACTGTCATTCCTGAGAGAAGGTGAAGAGGGGAGTCCTACTTCAGCCAGGCTTTCTACCAGATGCTAATTTCTAGAGTACAACACAGGGAAGAGAAATCCAAGCAAAACTCACCGATCTCTCTGAGTTGAGGAGACAGACTGGATTTGGGGAACATCAAGGAAGCTAGAATTTGCAGAGGAAGAGTGAAATAGTCACAGAGTTTCAGCATAGGGATTTGCTTGGATCTCTGACTGAATACAATGTGGGCGTGTATAGGGTGACCTCTACCATAGGTTGGGCAATAACAACTTCTGAGGCAAGAGTGATTATTGGAATTATAATACAAACAATTTTCAGAGCACACACAGGACTAGGAACCATTCATATTTCTATCAGCCAGAATGAAGAGAACTCATTGGATATACAAAAATCAATTATATTTATAAATACTAGCAGTGCACGATTAGCAATTTTGATATTAAAAACTGTACCATTTACAGCATCATCAAAAACCATGAAATTGAATTAACAAAATATGTGCAAGATCTATACATTGACAAGTACAAAACATCCCAGAGATAAATTGAAGGCAACTTTAACAAATGATGAGATATGCCATGTTTATAGATTGGTAGACTCAATATCATATAAAACAGCAATTTCCCACAAATTGATCTATAGATTCAATTAAAAATTTCAGAATATATTTTTTGGGGAAGGGTAGAAATTGACAAGCTGATTTTAAAATCTACTTGAAGATGCAAAGGGGCTAGGATAGCCAAATATATTTTGAGCAATATCCTACTTGAAAGATTTATACTGTTTTAAGACTTATTATAGACTGCAGTAATTGGGGCACCTGAGTGGCTCAGTGGTTGAGCATTTGCTTTTGGCTCAGGTGGTGATCCCAGGGTCCTGGGATTGAGTCCCACATCGGGCTCCCCGTGGGGAGCCTGCTTCTCCCTCTGCCTATATCTCTGCCTATAGCTCTATTCAAGCTTTTTGTATTAGGAAGAAGAGAAAGTGTCAGGCAGTTGGAGTCTGTGTCTCTCATGAATAAATAAATAATATTTTTTTAAAAACCTGCAATTACACAGTAATCAACATGGCTTAAGAACAGACATAAATCAAAGAAACAAAGAATCTAGAAGTACCTATGGCTAATTAATTGTAGGTAAAACGTCTATATAAGCTATATGGAAACATGTATTAAAGTCAAAGTAACTACTTAACTGTTGCTTTCATCTGCCCTGCTGCTGTGACGTATAAGTTAGAAACTTCTGTTTAGCCTTGCATGTATGCTTGTTAATCATCGAAGGATTTTTGCTTACAGCTATGGTTTATAAAAACTGCTTTTTACCCCAAACCTATCTCCCTAAGGAGATAAGTAAGTATGTACAAAAGTAACAACACTATGTTTAAGATTTATAGTAAGGACATGGCCAGACTCCTGTATGCAAAGATCAACTGACCAACAACCAATGAACCAAGGACCATGACTTTCCTTGGACCCTTGTAGGCACCTGAATGCCTGTAGACGTCAGTTACTTTGGACTCCAACTGCCTGACACTTTCTCTTCTTCCTAATACAAAAAGCTTGAATTCCATACTGAGTTAAGGTGGTACTTTAGAACAATAGTCTGCAATCTCCTTGGTTTGCCAGATTTCCAAATAAAGTTGCTTTTCCTACCCCCCAACATCTTGCCTCTTGACTTACTGGCCTGTCCTGCAGTGAATGAAATAAGCTTGGACTCAGTTACAAGATGTTCATATTGTCCCCAAAGTAGGAAAAAAAAAGCCTTTCATTGATAGGGCAATGTTGAATAAATTGTATTGCATCCATACTGTGGAATATGAAGACATTAAAAAAGAATTGAACTGGTTATAATTTGATTTACAGGGATTTCCATCAAGTATTGCTGCTTCAGAAAAGGGAGATACACAGGAGTGTACGCAAGATGATTTTGATTTTGGTAGGTTGAAAATGACCCCTACTCAAAATACCTATGTAAATATGTTTGCATGATTATATAAACACATAGAAACTTATTCAAGTATGTAGACCAATTGTAAACCCTAGTTACCTAGGGAGGTCAGAGAATGGTTTGTAGGTGGGGATGTAGGGAGAGTATGTAAGTCATTAAAAATGAGGGATCCCTGGGTGGCGCAGCGGTTTGGCGCCTGCCTTTGGCCCAGGGCGCGATCCTGGAGACCCGGGATCGAATCCCACATCAGGCTCCCGGTGCATGGAGCCTGCTTCTCCCTCTGCCTGTGTCTCTGCCTCTCTCTCTCTCTGTGACTATCATAAATAAATAAAAAATAAAAAATAAAAAATAAAAATGTACCAACACGGGCAGCCCCGGTGGCTCAGTGTTTAGCGCCGCCTTCAGCACAGGGCCTGATCCTGGAGACCCAGGATCAAGTCCCATGTCGGGCTCCCACGTTGGGCTCCCACGTCAGGCTCCCTGAATGGAGCCTGCTTCTCCCTCTGCCTGCATCTCTGCCTCTCTCTTTCTGTGTGTGTGTGTCTCTCATAAATAAATAAATAAAATCTTAAATAAAAATGTACGAACTCTACTTCCCCAGCACACAGGGTGTCCCACTTATGTAAACAAAGTTTATGAACATCTTATGTATTTTATACACACACATGTACATTTTTTATACATGTACATTTTTTAAAGAAAAATTACCTAGATGTACAGATACATAGATGTCTATGGTTATCCCAATATCCTGTCAAATGAAAAAGAGCAATTTGTAGGCCAAAGTGCACATTATGATTCCCTTTTGTTAAAAACCAACCAATCAACCCACACACCACTAGGTATAAATATATTCACTTGTGATGTATGAACAAGGAGAAAGGGTCAGAGTACCATATCATCAGCCCTGCTTCTGAGTTGGGGCTGGGAAAGAAGTGAAGAGAGAAATGATTGGCTTAGACTTTATAGACTTATGTACTTTTATAGCAAGCACATGTTACATATCTGTTACAATTTGAAAACCATCTAATAAATAATTTTTACAAGAATTCGGAGCTAATTTCTGAAGGAGTGTGAGCACTTCTCCTGGGATTCCCTTTCTCTTATCTAATCTTCATTGCCACATATAAGAATTTGGAATGCACGTCTTACGTTCCTGATCTTGTATTTTGGAATTCTACTTTCCATATGCTGTTATGTTGTTAAACCGACTTTATACCACTTACTCTGTCTCTATTAGAAACCACACCTACTTTCTCCTTAAACCTTCCAACATGGTTCCAATGCCTTTGTTTTTTATAATGTTATCTAAAACTGTATTCCTGGTGAGTTTCCCTACCTCCTGTAAGATTTCAAATATTTTTTCCTTGCCTTTAAGAAGAAAAATAAAGCTGCTGGAAGAATCTTTTTTCTTTAGGTGTTCAGTGAGCAGTGCCCTACACTAGAGAAGATGTTTAAGTCTCAGAGACAGAGGTCATTCATACCACAATTTTTTTAAAAGAAGAAATTTTATTTAAAAGTTTTTTTATTAGTTTCAGAGGTAGAATTTATGTATATAAATATATATATTCATATATTCGGTTGCATATAACACCTAGTGATGTATGAACAAGGAGAGATACATTAGTGCTCATTACATCAAGTGCCCTCCTTTTCTAAAAAATATTTTGTTTACTTATTCATGAGAGACAGAGAGAGAGAGAGGCAGAGACACAGGCAGTGGGAGAAGCAGGCTCCATGCAGGGAGCCTGACTTGGGACTCGATCCCGAGTCTCCAGAATCAGGCCCTGGGCCGAAAGCGGCGCTAAACCGCTGAGCCACCCGGGCTGCCATCAAGTGCCCTCCTGGATGCCCATAACCCAATTATCTCTTCCCCCTACCCATCTCCCCTGCAGCAAGCCTCTTTGTTTCAGAGTTCACCATGCCATAGTTTGCCTCCCTCTCAATTTTCATCTTATTTTATTTTTCCTTCCCTTCCCCTATGTTCATTTGTTTTGTTTCTTAAATTCCACATATAAGTGAAGTCATATGGTATTTGTCTTTCTCTGACTTATTTCACTTAGCATACACTCTCTAGTTCTATTTAGTTCTATGTCATTAGAAATGGCAAGATTTCATTCTTTTTCATTCATGTCTGAGTAGTAGTCCATAATAGATATATATATACATCTTCTTTATCCATTTATTGTCGATGGACATCTGGGCTCTTTCCTTAGTTTCGCTATTGTGGACATTGTTGCTAGAAGCATTGGTGTGCATGTGCCCCTTTAAATCACTATGTTTGTATCTTCTGTATAAATACCTAGTAGTGCAATTGCTGCATGATTTGGTATCTCTATTTTTAACTTTTTGAGGAACCTCCATATTGTTTTCCAGAGTGGCTACACCAGTTTGCATTCCCACCATAATTTCTTTTAATTAAGTTGTTCCTAGTTTTGGTCATGCTAGAAAACACTAGGTATAAGAATTCTCTTCATGATTTTGAAATTTGAAAATGGAAAGACTGAGTACATTAGTTGTGTGTGGGGGAGGGTGGCTAAGCATAAAGGGCAAGAAGTGTATGAGAGGCCAAATTAGCCAGTATGGTTATATAGAAGCTAAAGTTTTGAGGAACATGTCTGGTGTGGCAGACATTACCAGTGCCTAGGAATATGTAGGTATCTCATCCTTCCTGGGCATGTAAGAGACTATGTATCCCAACCCTTTGTTGTTAGGAAGACTTTGTGACAAGTTCTAGCCAAAGGAACCTGTACAGAAGTGATGTGTATTACTTCCAGATGAAGTCAGTGAAAAGCTCCCATGCAATGTTATGGGAAATGTGTTGAGATTTTGCCGAACCATAATATCAAAGCTGCTCAGATTACTGAATCACCACATGGGAAAAACTATCCCATAGTTTTTCTGGGAATAGCTATCAGAATTGTTGTTTCACTGCCTGGAGAAAACTGGGATTTTGTCACATTAAGCCAGAGATGTGAGAGTGCTGTGTTATTGTAACATAGCATAGCCTAAACTGACTAATATAGTATAATAAAGTGAGTGGAAGACACAGGCAGAAACCAGTCATGAGTATGGTCTTGGAAAGAGACAAAGCAGCTACATTGCTTATTTCATTACATTTCCCATTAGGCCTGGCATTACTTAGAGTTTTTTATTACTTTGTATACTCACAAACCTATTAGTATCTTTATGATATATTTAACTTTTTTTGATTAGCTGAAGGGTGCCTTTTTTTCCTGGCATTCAAAAGACCAAAATTAAATTATTCAGTTAGTCATATTTTAATTACTCACATATTCAGATCTTCATTGTGGCAGATGTTGTTGGTGCTCTTAGCATGTACCTCTTTGTGCTGAAGGCTGCTTTGTGTAACAATCTGTAAGTTTTTGAAGGCTTTTTCTAGCTGAGGGAGCATGTTCAGGGCAAACCAGAAGAAATGCTAGAGTCAATGCCCCCGGAAGCCGCCCCAACAAATGGTGCTGTTTAGGTAAAGGTTTCAGTGTTTAAATACCTAGCTCCCTACTATCTCTTGGCTGGGATAATTTTGAGGTATGTTCCACATTGTCTCCCAGAGTCCTCGGGTGGATTAGCCCAACATGGCTTGATAACTTCTTGTCTTTCACTACTCACTTCTTTAATAGTGTTCCTTGGGATCATCCCCCAAATAAGATACTTACACTTAAATTCATGTCTCTGAGTATGTTTCAGAGAAATCCAAACCAAGATAACCATTTTGTATGTATAACTAGGCCATGAAGGGAAGCTTCATCTCATGAAATTGTCATTTATTCCTCCATTTTAGTGATGCTCTGTCCATTCTGCCATTTATACCACCTAATTTCAGTTCCAGAATTTTCACTTGGTTCTTTTTAGTTTCTCTTTTTTATATACTAATTTTGTTCATACAGCATTTGTTTTTTGGTTTCATTTAGTTATCTGTGTCCCAAGCACACTGAACTTCTTTAAGACACTTATTTTGGCAGTGCTTTGATGGCTTAGTTGGTTAAGTACACAACTCTTGTTCTCAGCTCAGGTTTTGATCTCAGGGTCATGAATTCAAGTCCCACATTAGCCTCTACTCTGGGCATGGAGCTTACTTTAAAAAAAAAGCACCTATTTCGAATTCTTTGTCAAGTAATTCACAGATCTGTTTCTTTTGGTCAATTTCTGGAGCTTTCTGTTTTGTTTTTCCTCTGATTGGGCCACGTTTCCCTGAAAACAGTTACCTCTTCAAGTCTTTATGGGAAGTTCTATACAGAGGGAGACCTTCCCCAGTGAGACTGGCCAGTGATTCTGGTGACCTCTGAAACTTTTTCTGGGGTTGTGTCTTTTTCTGTTGTGCTGTTAATTTCCCAGTTAAAAAGGTTTGCTGTTTTATTTTTTAGGAGCATATAATCTCTTGCTCCTTCTGGTGTCTGCTTATGGTACTGCAGGTTCTCTGGTGCTGCAACAAGCCCCAGAGCTCTCTTTTGTTCTCTGGCCCCCCTGCATCAAAAGTTTGCTGGTTCCATCATCACTCCAAATCAGGGAAGACAGAAACCAGTCTCTTGGACAGCTAGAATGTTACACACACATTCCACCCTTCTATTTTAAAGGAGAAGCTGTGAGTTGGGCTTTTTCTCCCTTAGGCTTTGCCAGCTGAGGGCAGGAGCAACTGGAGATAGAATGCTGAAGGGGCGGGAATGGGGGATGGGGTAACTAAGTGATGGACATTAAGGAGAGCACGTGATGTAATGGGCCCTGGGTATTATATAAGACTAATGAATCACTGAACTCTATCTCTGAAACTAATAATACACTATATGTTAATTAATTGAACTTAAATTTAAAAAAAGAATCCGATGGCTTTCCTAAACTCTTAAATATAGAGAACAAACTGATGGTTACTGCAGGGGAGGTCAGCCCTGTGATGGGTTAAACAGGTGATGGGTATTAAGGAGGGCACTTGCTGTGATGAGCACTGAGTGTTGTTGTAAGTGATGAATCACTATATTCTACACTTGAAACTAATATTGCCCTGTATGTTAACTAGCTGGAATTTAAATAAAAACTTAGAAAAAAGCCTTATATCTACTGAAAAAACATGTTGCTTGGAAGAAAGTTTAGACACAGTGTAGTTTCAATGAATGAAGCAAACAGCCACTCCCATATGATTCTACACATATGTTTACTAAGACTGGTATCTTATTGAAAAAAGAACTTAGCTTAAGGACACATTACATGCAGTGTAGTTGCAATGAGTTCAGCACATATTCTCATATCCTTCTACACTTATATTTAGAAACACTTCTATCTTAATGAGAGAAGATAATCGAAAGATGCATTGTACACAATGTAGTTTCAGTGAATTAAACATACAGCTATTCCCATTGATTCTACACATATATTACAAATACATATGTTTTTAGATTTTATTATTTTGAGAGAGTGTGCATGCACACACTCACACGCACAAGTGGGGGAAGGGGCAACCTGACTGCTGAGCAGGGAGTCCGGTTCCATCCCAGGAGCCTGAAATCATGACCTGAGCTGAAGACAGCTGCTTAACCAACTGAGCCACCCAGGCGCCCACAAATACATGTATCTTAATGAAATAAGATGTTAGTTGAAGGACGCATTACATACAGTGCAGTGTCAATGGGTTAACCATATGACCATTCCAATATGCATCTACACTTCTGTTTAGAGACACATCTTAATGAGAGAAGATGTTAGTTGAGGGCTGCATGATACACAGTGTATTTTCTGTGAGCTAAGCCCATGGCTATTCCTTTATGCTTCTACACACAATTCTACAAACACTGGCATCATCATAAAAGAAGAGGGTAATCCAGGGTGTTGTTTCAGTGAATTAAGCATACGGTTATTCTCCCCCTCCCCCCTCCAACGATGCAATGGCTTTTCTTAACCATTTTAACGCAGCTGTTATTGGCTTTGCATTCTCCTGGGGTATTGTGACTTAACTAGCTTTTGGAGTTCTCATAAAGGCATTTTGGTCCATACTGTTGTTTAGTAAGTGTCTCTGTGTGGGAATGAGGGCCAGAGCTTCCAATTCTGTTATCTTTCTGACATTATTCTTATCTTCTAAATAGAATTTAGATTATTTGTGTTTCCAACCCATATAATGTAATTTTCTTTTAATCTTTCAGGAGACCACACAATATATAACAAAAGGGCCTGTGTTCATTCAGAACTGTATAGCTTATAGAAGATATTCACATTTGCTATCTTCTTTGTTAAAACTGCAAAATAATCAAGGCAGGCATCTTAGTTTTTACAGGTCAGAAACTGGGACTTATAGAAATCTAGTGACTTTTCCAAGTCACCAAGTAATGATCAGAGTCAGGCTTTTAAGGCAGGACTTCTGATGTCTAGTCTAATTCTCTTTTCCCTACATTAAACTAGCAGAAAAGCAAGAATAAGGTTATTATTTATATGTTTTCTTAATATTGGCAAGGTAAGAGAATTTGTAAAGATCATGGACTTGAATATGAAGACTTGAATGGACTGATTCTTTCAATCTGATTGCTCCTTGAAGATGGAAAGAAGAGATTCCAGTTCTAGAAGTTAGATTTCTAGGGACTGTGTGAGCTATATGATCTTGAGCAGGCTATTCAGGTTCCATACCTTGTAGGTCCTAAATTTCCAAGTCTTAAGAATGCCTAGATGGTTCCTTGGGCCTTTTGAAGCTCTAAAAAAATCTGGCTTTACTATCCACACTATACTTCTGGGAAAGAGGGGAAAAAAGAAAAGGGGGTGAGGAAGGAATTAGAGAAGGATGAAGAAGAAAATCTGCTCTGTACTCTCCCAGGAAAAAAGTTACAGATCATTTTTCCCCAGGCTGATGAGAATGAGGATAGTACTTAAAGCATCCTGTACAAGTTCTTGTAATTGAAATGTCAGAACTACTTGCTTGCTACATGATGATATCTAAGTAGGATAAATTAGAGTTCAAACTCATTTGGGAGAGGAAAACTACTCCAAGATTGCTGTAGTTCTAGTCATTTTATTACTAATTCCTGTTCTTTGATATGAATTTTTACTTAATTTCCCAAGCAGAAAATATCTATGCCTGTAAGTAAAAGTTTATTTTTTAAAATTTTTTTCAAAGATTTTATTAATTTATTCATAAGAGACACAGAGAGAGAGGCAGAGACATAGGTAGAGGGAGAAGCAGGCTTTCTGAGGGGATCCCAATGCGGAACTCGATCCCCAGACCCTGGAATCACCCCCTTAGCCAAAGGCAGATGTTCAACCACTGAGCCACCCAGGCATCCCTGTTAAGAGTTTAATGTAACAAACATATTAGTTAATATTTAAGCAGATAAGAAACATAATAATATCTTTGATATGGTACCTAATTTTCACTTTCATGTATTTGATGTTATGTGCTCATAACCCTTATGACTTTATCTTTAAAAAAGCAGAGGCTCTGAAAAAAAAAAAAGTAGAGGCTCTGAAAGGTTAAATAGGGTCCCCTTGTTATGCAGATATCATTGGAATTGAACTCAGGTCATACCTATGGTAGCCAAACCAACTCAGAGAGCATTTTTGTCATAATTTTTAGAAGTAGCATTCTACTATGCAATGTTTTCTCAGCTTCAATGATATTTATAGGTTGATTACAATGAAAAATGAAATGCCAGTTTTTATTAAATGGCTAATACTTATTGCTCCATATTTCTCTTCCTTGATGCTGCTAATGGATACTATATTAGAATGTCTTTATGCAGATATTTCTCTTCCTTGATGCTGCTAATGGATACTATATTAGAATGTCTTTATGCAGATTTTGGAATAATTTCTTTTATTTCCGGTTTTTGAACACTAGCTTTTTCAATTTTACTGAGCTACTTCTGATAAGAGCCCAAATGAACAAAATTATCTTTCTTGTCCCAAATTCATGTCCCAAACTTCAAATCTTTTTGAATTGCTTATAATCACCTCTTAATTGATAAGCTAGTAAATTATTTTATAACACTTCACAAATTTGGGTATATACTTGGTTCTTCAGTGCCACCTCCAATTCTCTTGGAATAATTCCTTATGCAGTGTAAATGACAAATAATTATTTATGGATTGAATGAAAAATCCTCTTTTATGTTCTTACAGATTCAGATTAACTGTAACATGGGCTTTTATTTGAGTGGCATATTTCTTTGTGTTTTGAAAATAGCTGGTTCTCTAAAATGGCAGTTAAAATTCTGAGTAGAGATAATTATGGGCTTAATTATAAAGAATAACACAATCAATTAAAAGTATTTATTGCTCATTTGCTGATTATGAGAGACTTGAGAAAGGCATCCCTGCCCTCTCAGAGTTAATGTTTTGTTAGAGAAAAAAAAAAGTCATTCATGATTACAGTATAAGGCCATAAATGCCAGAAAAAGGTTCCAGAGAGTCACGGGGGTCAGAGGAGGGAAGCATGTGGGTGAGGTTATGAAGCCTCCATGGGTAGGATTTCAAAAGAAAGAGCTAGAATAGGGAAGAACATTTAGTAGAGTACAAAGTAAGCAGAGAAGTTGGAGCATGGGATCTTTGAAGATGTAATCTGTAATAAAGGGGAATCAGTCCAGAGTTATTTTACTGTATAAGACATGAGAACATATGGATGGAAGAAGCAGCTAGACTTTTCCCAAAAGGGCAGACACAGATCTATGAGACTTAGCATCCTCTGAAAAACTTAAAATTTTTTATTCCTTCTAAAGAAAATCTGATATTCTCCAGAGTCTAGACAGGTAAAGGGAATTCAGCAATATCTATTTTTAGTGAAAAAAAAATCATTGTTTTAAAAAGTAAATAATTTAGAACCAAGAATTGAAATTTACTTTTTGGGTAATCTCTCTCTTCTATTGTAGAACAAATGCAGCACCATATAACATTTATTCTGATTACTCAAATACTGCAGTCTTTTTTCTTTGAGTTCTTCCATTCCAGTTGCCATGTGCAGTGAAAAAAGCATGAATATTGGGATATGACAGATCTGGATGTAAATCTACTTACTAACCACAAGGATATGGGCATAAATTCCATTAGGATCTTGTTTTGCTCCCTGCTATATATCCCCAGCATCTAGAACAGTACTAGAACAGTACTCGGAATATAACGAGTACTTTATAGATATTTGTTGAGTGAATTAATGTTAAACCTCAATTTCCTCATTAATAAAGTGGAAAATGTAATACCTTACTCAAAGAGTTGTATTGAGAAATTACACAAGAAGATGCTAAGGATAAAAACCATTGAATTGTATACTTTAAATTACAAATTTTATGTGTAAGTTATATCTAAATCAAAATATGTTAAAATATTTCATAGTTTAAAATTTAAAAGTTCCTGTTATGAGAATTTATTGAAAGTAAGTGTAGAAAGAAAAGACAATTTATGAAGCTATTGCAAAAGTTCACATACATTATTAAAATCAATTAAGATACCAATGTAGTTGGAAAAAATTATATAATACCCAATTTGGTGGGGACCTCCAGTAAGAAATAAAGTTCTTATTGTTGTGAAATGTTGATGATGAAATAGTAAGTAAGAATAATTTGGGAGTATTTCACAAAAGTCTCAAAATATAAATGTTTAACTGAGAACCAATTAAATAAATTGTATACTAAAAAAATGCTAAAGAAAGTAACACAGTACCTTTCACATACCAGATTTCTAAAAACATGACATTCTTTACATTCTCAGATAAAGGTGCACCTAACTAGCTTTCATTAATTAATTCCTTTTTTACTTTTATGACTATATAAATGGTTTTTAAGAATATGTGGCTTAATTTCAGTAGGTCCAAGAACACCACAAAAAAGTGACTTTACAAAAATTGGGAAAACAAACCATTTATTGGCTTTGATGCTTTTTGCTGGCCCAGCCAAGTAACCTCACTGAAAGAAATGGAGATGATGCTCAGAATGACAGGGGGATGAATCAGTGATTCTCTCCTCTGTGCCTGTGGGTTCATCTGTTTTAAATGACAGGATCAACCAATTTAGTTTAACAAAAATGAAAGCAGGCTAGTTGAACCAGACTTTTTTTCATGGGTGCAGCTCAAGTTAGAAATAAGTCACTGAAGGGCTTACTCCTTTTATTCAATGTAGATAAAACTCTTATGCTGATAATTCCACAGAATTTTATGCAAATTCAATCCAATAAAATGTGTACCAAGAGCTATGCTAGATGCTAGGGATACAAAAGTGAGCAAAAAACTTAATTCTACTTTTAGATTCAGAATAAGATTTGCAAGTGACAAAGATGGTATAGCAAAACTTTGCCTTGTGTATGTCACTTGATTTTTGAGACTAGTTATGCCATCAAAAGTGGCAAGTCTTAGGCCCGTGGCTGGATAGGCCTTTGAGTAGTGGCGGTTGGCTCAACCTCAAAAATTAAAATCTCCAACTACCACCATCCCCTAAATGGCCAGTCCAACCTCTGGCCCAAGAGAAAGGAAAAGTTCCTTTTTCATCCTCGTTGCAAGATCCACCTGTATTCCTGTTCAAAGATGACTGGCAGGGGACTGTCCTTTTCTGTACCTAGAGTTTGACAGGGGAAACATCCATTCCCTTTAGGAGTAAATCCATATCAGTCACAGCTTCTGGTCGCAGATCTGGACAGTCCATATAGTTGATGGTACTTTTCCTAAAGTCTGGTCTATTCAGTTTTTAGAAAGTACTAGGATAAATAATACTTTCCAAAGATAGTAGTGTCTAGGGCTAAACATTAGGTAAATGTTTTCTTATACAAGGACAAAAAATAGACTCAACACATTATGAAACATTAAGCATCTCAGCTAGAAGTATGTGCATTCCAATTAATGTTGACAAGGCAGAGTTTTCTGTCAAACAACGGGTTGTGCATTTGCTTCATTTGGAGACTTTAAGGCAGACAGAAAGAAGTTCCATTGATGTTACCACTGCTAAAGACAAAAGAAGCTTTCCACTTTTTAAAAAGAAGATTTATTTATTTATTTATTTATTTATTTATTTATTTATTTATGAGAGTGAGAGAGAGAGCACAGGTGCGCAGGGGCAGGGGAGGGGCTGAGGGAGACAGAAAGAGTCTTAAGCGGACGCTGTGCTGAGCCCCATGTAGAGCTTGATCTCAAGACCCTGAGACTATGACCTGAGACGAAACTAAGAGTTGGGTGCGTAACCAACTGCACCACCCAGCAGTTGCCCCGAGAAGCTTTTCATTTTAAGTGACCGATGCCTCATTCAAGTCTCCCCATCATCTGTGGCAGGGAATGATGAAGCCTCACATCCTGAGTATCAGCAGCTTGTCAGTGACAGCAGTCTCTGAAGGTGAGCACTTGAGTCACATTTTGGTATCTTCTTTGTCTCTTAATCTGTTAATGAGTACTACGCTTATAGGGAGTGTTGCATTATATTTGCTGCTTTAATTTCATTTTTAAACTCTGCTTTTATTCCTTTAGTTACTCTTCTAGGGAATTCCGTGATTGAGCTATTCATAATTATATGCTCGAGTAGGTTGTTTTCCATGTATAATATAATAGATCTGCCTGTGAAAGCATGAGAAGATTTTACCAAGTCCTGCAAGAGACATCACAGATGTTCATGGAAGCTGTCACATCCAGCAGTATCAATCCAAATTCCTCCATGCAACACTAAAAAAGTCCAGAAGATTACAATATTATCAGCGTCTGTCTTGTCTCATCAGTATAGCCTAAAAGAATTTTAAAAATAAAACACACTGATTGGTCGATACAATTGATTGACAAATTGCAATGTGATGAAAGAAGAGACAGTCAGTAGAGTCAAGTCAGATACAAAATCGGTTTTACGGGGAATTGCTCAATCAAAGACTATGGGTGTGCACTTGCAAACCGAGTTTACCCATTAATAGCTAGGCGAGCCTATGGAGTAAGGTCACCTGAACAAGCAGAAAAGTTTCTTGGAGATCGAAGGATGCAATACAAAGGAAATGAAGTGTCCTGTCTTCCACCTCCATGATTTACCATGAGATGTGAACATAGAGAGGCTAAGCTGAATAAATCTATTGATTTAGCATTACTTAAGAAAGCAGAAAACAATTTAGTTTTCTGCTGGGTCCAGCAATTTAGTAAGAAAAAATACATATGCAATGAAGTTTCCATTATACCGTGTTTAATATCCACAAGGCAGTCTTTATTTTCTCCTCTGTTGGACAATGTGGTGTCTCTCTAACAGATGCTAAGAGAACATATCACTGTGGTAATTTCTGTGCTGATGGAGATGTTGAGAAACAGTGTTCTGCAAGTCTTGTGTACATAACCATTCACAACGGAGAATTTTACTTCAATTCAGAGGAACTTATCTTGCTCTTATTCTTCTTGAAGAGGAAATCAACTATAAAAGAGGTCTTAAAAATCATGGGGCATGTGGGTAATTCAGTCAGTTAAGTGACCAACTCTTAATTTTGGCTCAGGCCATAATTCACGGTCATGAGATGGAGCCCTGTGTTGGGCCCCACACTGAGTATAGAGTCTGCTTAAGATTCACTCTCTCCCTCTTCCTCTGCTCCTCCCCTCCATGTGCACCCACTCTCTCTAAAAAAAAATTTTTTTTTAATTTGAAAAGAAGCCTAAAAATATCAAAGTTTTGTCTATTTTTCTTTTGTTAGGCGATTTTTTCCAAGCTTTTAATGTGTATTTATTTGAGTCAATTGTAGATTTGGGAAGGTTTTGATTGACAATCTAATGATACAGTCTTAACAGCTGTACTGCTGGAACTCCCAGAGGCCTGATATGAGAGTGGGACCCAGGTACTCCCTCCTCTCAGCCTCTCTGCTCAGGCTTTCTGGAGTCTGTTGCACAGAGTGATTAGCTGTATTGCATAGGGACATAGGTAAAAGAGATAATTGAGAACAGGAGGCTGTAGTGGGCTTTGGGCACCAGAGAATGGAGGAGACAGCCTTGCAAGAGGAACAAGGGGGACAGAATAGAAAATACGGCTGCAGGGCAGGTAACATTCTGGGCTGGATAAATGAATAGAGACATTTCCTGCCACAGTTGGGGTAGAGAGACAAAGAGGGGACAGCTCACCGCTGCTGGCAAGGAATGGCCCAGGATAGAGTATGCACACTGGGGGCAAAACTCAGAAGAAAGACTCCATCAGTTTTATATTTTGGTGTTCTGTACCTGGCTGTTCAATCTCAGCTTTACCTACATTAATTGATAAAAGCTTGGGGATGGCATTAAAATAGGCCATTGATGTTATTGTGCTCACTTATAAAATCCTAGAACCCAGAGGTCCAAAGAAGCTCTATTCCTGCTCCTGGTATGATGCAACGCAATGTGACACATTTGTATTGACTATGGAGAATGCTTTGTGGGTAAATAGTTTTGAGTTATCTGTTTTATAACCTTTTTGTGAAACTGTAGGGTAGGGGATACAGTATTAGTTTTAGTGATGTCTTCCTTTCTCTTATCAGAAGTTTTGATTGCTAGAGAAGCCATATAGATGAAAAATAATTTAAATGTCAAAATTCAGAATGCTTTTTGGAATTTAATGTGTTTGGGGTCACCTGGGTGGCTCAATTGGTTGAAAGTCTGACTCTTGATTTTGGCTCAGGTCATGATCTCAGAGCCCTAGGATCAAGCCCCACACTGGACTCTGCTCACTGGGGAGTCTGCTTGTCTCCCTCTACTTCTTCTGCTTCTCCTTCCCCTTACTTGTGTCCTCTCTCTCACTCTCTCAAATCAATAAAATCTTAAAAAAAAAAAGAAATTTAATGTGTCTGACCTGAAACAATAATAATCACCTAACTTTTATAAGTCATTTATCTGAGAACCTACATTTAAGAGGCTTTCTCAGAAAATTAATTAGAAACAAGATGCTTCCTTAATTACCATTTAATAAACTATTTTTCTAAACATAATCACTGATAATTCTCTAAGTTTAAAATTTATTTCATTTGGGGTGCCTAGGTGGCTCAGTCGGTTAAGCGTCTGCCTTTGGCTCAGGTCATGATCCCAGGGTCTTGGGATCAAGCCCCACATCCCTCCTTGTCTCCCTCTCCCTCTGCCTCCTGCTCTCTCTGTTTATATTCTGTCAAATAGATAAATAAAATCTTTAAAAAAATTTCATTTGTTAGTGCAGATTCTTCTCATCTCCTTTATTGCAGGATGGACTTTGCTTATATTTTTCTACAATTCTTATCTACATTTTGAAGATCAAGGCCACCTGTAGCTTGCAATGCCATCTGTATGGGAATTAAGGGCCCCTTAGGAGTGAGAAGCCACCAGGGTGGTGTGATCCAGGAATAAATATTTTGTGAGTATTTGCATTAGTGTAAAAACAAGTGATGGTATAAAAATACTGATCTCATTCATCTGTATCCAGTTAAAATTCCAGTATAAAAGTAGTAATTAGTGGTAACAATAATACTTGATGAAATGCTAGTAAGTTCCAGGTATCATGAAAGTACTATGCTTACCAGTAATGGATATTGTCTCATTTAATCATTACAAGCACCCCATAAGTCAGGCATTGTCATCTCCATTAACAGTTGAGAAAAGTGAAGCTCAGAGAGTGATCCATGTGAGATTTCACAATTACTAAACGGAAGAGTTGAGATTCTAACATAAGTTTGTCTTCCAAATCTACTTGTGTTAGTCTGCTGGTGCCGCCATAACAAAGTACCACAGACTGAGTGGTTTAAACAACAAGAATCTATTTCCTCACAGTTCTGGAGGCTACAAGTTCAAAATCAAAGTGTCAGTTAGGGTTGGCTCTCTCCTTGGCTGGTAGATGGTTATTTTCTCCCTCTATCTTCAAGTGGTCTTCCCTTTGTGGCTGTGTCCTAATCTCCTGTTCTTATAAGGACATGGAGTCATACTGGTGAAGGCCCACTCCAATGACTTCATTTAAGTTTAATTATTTCTTCTATCTCCCAAAACAGTCACATTCTGATTTGCTGGAGGTTAGGACTCCAACACGTGAATTTGGCAGGGACACAATTCAGCCCATAAGTCCTAAAGTCATGAAGTCTGTATATAGTCTGTAAGAGGAAATATTAGGTCACTAGACATTTCCACTCTGGTATTAACTAGCTTTTCCCCCAACTAATCTCCTGGGGGAAGATTTGATGATGAAACTGAGGGAGAAAGTTGGGGCACTGCGTCCTTCAGGAAATGAAGAAAACCCACTAAAAGTGGGAATATGAAAGAGAATCTGAGGATGTGGGAAAGTTGGCATCTCCTAATTTGCTTTTAGAGGGAGGGCCAAACATAACAGAAGCAAATTAAACACAGGCCTCACTTTCTATTTTTACTTCTATAGTTCATCTTTCTAGCCTCTTCACATTTTTATTCTGAAAGCATTATGACTATCCATCCAAGCCAGCAGGCTCCTCAGTTGTTGGAAAAGCTCCTTAATAATCTCATTGTCACTTCTAAAATGGTAGCAAAAAAGTATTATTCTGCTGGACTCTATCATTTAAAAATAAGTTGTTAAAAATTATAGTCCTCTATTGATACTGATTGGAATCCAGAAGTTATCAGGAGGTATTTGGAATATTTAATGAGAATTCAAAGGGAGCCAATCATGAGTGATGATTTTTTCCAATTTCCATCAGAGCTATTACATCTAAAGGAATCTACCAGAGAGTAAATCAGAGCACTGCTCACAACTTGCCTCCTGATACTCCTGATTTTTTAACATCTTGGGAGCCAGACCTAATGGGAAGAGGCAGAGCCCTCCTCTCCACTGTCATCTATCAAGAGCAGGTTCTCCCATTACTATTCTTTCTCCCACGTTAGTGAGTTTGTTCATGGATGTATATTGCTGAATATACCACTTCTCCAGAAGCAAAATTAACTACCAATCTCCTTTTGGACATCAAGCTCAATGTTAATAATACTGTCGACAGGCTGTTAAAGGCTTCCTGAATCAGGAAGAGCTAATAGGCATCAGTCTGCACACCAACACTGAATGATTGATTGGTAGTGGCCCTCTAGAAAAGAGTGGTGTCACATGAAGGTTGTGAAGCTTTTTTTTTTTTGAGAAAGAATGATATAATCAATTAGTGGAGTCCACCGTGGGAGAGGGACTAGAGGCACAAGTATAAATGATCTTCCATTGTTAATAAATTCACAGCTATAATTTATTGAGAGCTTACCTTGTGGCAGGCCCTGGGCACAGCCCAGGACATTCATTATCTCAATGAATCTTCACAACTCTGCAGGATAGGTGCTTTATATCCTCTTCGTGAGGATAAAGAAATTCAGGCCTAGGAGGATTAAATAATTAGCCCCATGTCACCCAGCTGCTAAAAGCAGGCACAGGAATTTGTGCCCTGGCAGTCATTACACAGTTCTTGAAACAGTACTCCAAGTGTGTGGATCAGGATTTGAGCTGAGGCTGTGCCACAGACAGAACTACAGTGCTGCAATGGCCATGAAACTACAGGGCACTGCCAAGGGCCAGGGAGTGCCACTATCTTGGATGTACCTTCAGTACTGCTTCTCTGGCATGGAGATGGGGGATGGGTGTGGGAGTGAGGTTTGCAAGGAGGAGGACCAGTCTCCCCATAGAAAAGTCCACACATGTTTATTAAGCACCTGTACTATGCCAAGCATCTGGGAATGCAACAGAGTTGCTTGCCCTACGGGAGCTTATGCCCAAATTGAGGGAGACAGATAATAAGCACAGAAGCAAAGAAGATGTTTTCAGGCCCAGGTAAGTGTTGTGGAGATGCTTTAACAGGCTTACTGGGTGGGACTGAGCAGGGGACTACTTTAACCAGGGATAAAGGCCTTTTGAGAAAGAATCTGAAAGATGGAAAAGAGGGACCCAAGGGGGGGATATGGGGACACGCCCCACAGACTGAAGGACAACAAAATGCAAAGACCCTGACATATAAAGAACTTGTCATCTTTGAAGGGAAAAGGCTTAGTTATTTGCCATTACCCTGTTCAGGACTTAAGACATAGACATGATACAGCACTGTCTGGGGTTTCCCTGCACAAAACCACTTGGTGGGGGGATGGAAGCAAATGATTTGTCCTCTTTTCTTTCTTCCCTCCTCTACCCTCTGAATTATGTCTCAGTTCATATAAAGGTAACACATGCCAAAGCCTTCAGCTTTGAGGATTGAATTAATTTGCTTGGAGAAGAATGTGAATTACAGCATGTGTTATAGAAAGTGTGATTGCTAATATATTGGCCATGCACTGATCAAAATGATAGCAGAGAGAATACTTTCACACAATTTAGAGAGTTTATCTTTGTAAAGTAAAGAATAGGTTAGAAAATTCTAGGAAAGGGAGGTCATTTTCACTAGTCCTGCTACATTAATTACATGTTTCCCAAAAAATAGACTCTCTTTCTTCTAACTACATGAGCCTTTGGAATAGCTGTGGAGGAACAGATGCCTCAAATTAAGGGATTTACGGAATGATGGGGCTTTGTGTGTATTTTCCCACATTGATTTGATTTACATTAGTTCATGTATTGTTTTAAAGTAAAAGAACATATATGTATTTCATAATTATTATAATTAGGACAACTATTGGCTAAAAACCTGAAATAGCTTTTCCAAAATGAGTTAACCAAGCTTCCTCTGACAAAACCTCTAGCATTGCTGTCCCACATGCTTTTACTTATTTAAGAAAAATTTATCAGGCTCTAACTATGTACCTAACCATATATCCAAATTCTATGCCAAATTCTATGGGAGATAAAATTGCAAGCAGAGAAATCTTTGTTTCCACCCTTGAGAAACTTGCATTTAATTGGTGGAATGGTTAGAGAAGTCTTTGAAAGAGCTAAGGGTCAAATCTAGAGCAGTTCAGAAAAAATGATAGTATCTAGAATTAATCTAGTACATTATAGATTGTAGATCATCTTCATATACCTTTCTTTGTCTCAGCCTCACATTCGTCTTTTGAGATAGTTATTAGTATTATGCCCATTTCACAGATGAGGAAAGTCAAGTTTAGAGAGGTCAAATACTCAAGACAGTGAGTACGGGGCAGAGGCAGGCCATGGCAGTAGTTAAGACCTCTGGGGTCAGAGAGATTGTGTTGTTCATTTGGCTTCAACTCTGATTAGTTTTGTAACCTTGGGCAAGTTTCTTACCCTCGTAAGGCTCAGTCTCCCCATTTGTAAGGATAACAATAGTACTCACGTCCTACAGGGCTGGGACCACAGTGTGCACTCCATGAACGTAGCCCTTGCTACTAGGAAGCGGCAGAGGGAAGGCGGAATCCCAGCATCTCTAGCCTCTCAGTGCAAGGTCCTGCATATGGTGTGGACTCCAGTGTCTTGCTACTTAGGTTCAAACCATGGCCCTGCTACTTATTTATAAAGGTAACCATGGGCAAGATCCTTAACTGCTGTGTCTCTATTTCCTCATTTGTGACATGGGGTAAACACAATGGCCACCTCTCAGGTTGATGTGAAGATAATTAGTTACACATACTTTGAACGGTACTTGGCACGCAATAAACTCCCTACAGGAATTCACCATAAAAGTTAAAAGATGGAGGTGGGGAGAGTTTCACTAGGAAGGTTTCTTCCAAACAGCACACTTGTCACTTACATCCTGATGGGACAAATGCCAACACATCCTGCTGAGCATCCATGTCGTGCAACTGGGGGAGGCATTGAGGCATCGTGGCTAGATTCACAAACCTACTTCCACCGCCTCTCTTGCACCTGTCAAAACTACAGGGGCTGCTGAGCAATACATGAAAAACCTAATTTGCAATAAAGTAATTTTTTTCCCTAATACATCTGTCCACACTTGAAGGTGGCAAAACACATTTGAGAATTCACAATCCCGCATAGAGGGTACGAACTTGTCAGCTTGTTCTGTCAACATGCTTGATGTCGGAGCATTGTTGTCATCACAGGGCTGCTTGCTATCTGCCAAGCTTGATTGCTTTGCTCTCAAGTGGGAATTGGAAGGTTCTCTAATGGAGGAGAAAGCTTTACCAAGCCCCAGATGCAATTAAAAGCCACAGCCCTTGATGTTGTAAAGTGGGAGGTTTGGTCTCTACACTCTCAGTTCCGTTCAGCAAGTGATATGGCCCTGAGGCCTTTCCCCTTTGTGTCATTCCTCCTCCTTCACTTTTCATTCCCGTTCTCCCCTGCTAAGGCTGCCTAATGGAGGCAGGAGTCAGGTCAGCTTTATTTGCCACCTAGTAAGTATTTGTCAGATTAAGTGACTATTACTCATCTCTCAGATGCTTACACACAGGACTTTTTAGTCCTCCACAACCCCTGAGAATTTGAATATTGGCCCGCTTGATGACAGTATTTAGACCCTGATGCAGGCAAAGAGCTTGCCTACCTTGCCTGGAAGACACGGAAGCTTTGAGTTGTATAATAGGGGATTGTTTAATTGTGTTACTTACATTATGGTCACCTAAAAGGGGTCAAATATAAGCAACTTGTAGATTAAATAAAGAGGAGAAAACAAACCTGGGTCCAGAAATTAAATCAGATGAATTTCGGTGTCTTCTCATAAATGTCATTCAAATAGGTTATATGAAAATCTGGGTAATAAGAAGAAACAGATCACTGGCCTTCTGGCCAGACCCATGTGGGATCAAACTCTGACTCCATACGTGGCCTTGAGCATCCTACCACACCTGTTAGAGAACCCTAATTTCCTCAACTACAAATCAGAGATGATAATAGCTACATTACAAAATGGGATTAAAGAAGCTATCACATGCAAAGCACCTGGATCAAGCTACCACAAATCTAGTTTATATTTCCCTCTCTTTGAATCATACCTTTCTCTTTTTCTTTTTAATTTATTTAAAAAAAACTGATCTCTTCATCCTATGTGGAGCTCAAACCCACAACCCCTAGATCAAGCGTCATACACTCCACTGACTGAGTCAGCCAGGCACCCCTGAATCATACCTCTCTTTAGTGGATACAGAAGGGGACCTTTTCCAACAACTTGAAGAACTACAACATGAATGTGATTTTATTATTAAAAAAACAACATTCTTTTGCCATGACCCGCCCAGACAGGTAAAAAAATCAAATCAAAACAAAAAAAACCTTAAAAAAACAAACATACAAAAAAAACTACTTAATGAAAATGAAGGAGACTAGTGAGGCCAAAAAAAAAAAAAAAAAAGTATTTTTAATGGTAGCATTCCACCTTTGAGTAAGAGTGATGTGGGAGCTGCTATTACAGCGTTCTCAATGAATTTTTTGGGAAATGATTGCCAAATAGCATAAAGAGATTAAGGCCAATTAGTAGAGTTTTCAGTTTCTTAGAGGACGCTCCATTGGTATACGACACAATTGCCAGAAGTGAGTGTACGTTTTGAGTACGAGCAATGGCCTCAGGAGATCCAGGTTGGGCTTAGAGAAAGCAATGTGAACTTGGGTCATTTTGCTCTGGTTCTGATTTCCTATCTGACAATACTTGGTTCCAAGGTCGACTATATTAAAAAACAAATGATGCAGATGTAAGCATGTTCTTGTACTCTTTAGATGTAAGAAGGGCATCTGCACGAGCCATTCATCGATAACCTAAGTACCATAAAAAAAAGTCACCTGGGAATATTGCTTTTTCTGTACGCTGGCTTTAGGAATACTTATTTTGAAAACAGCTCTTTTAAAGCTATTCAATTGTAGGTAAAAAAGTAAGTGAAAATGTCAACTAACGTCCTGGTGGAAACTATTCAATTGTAGGTAAAAAAGTAAGTGAAAATGTCAACTAACGTCCTGGTGGAAACAGAGTCAAACTTTAAAACAAAGACATGTTTGATGAGAATTCAAGAACTATTTTCTTTCTTTTTTTAAATTTTTAAAAATTTTAAGACGATTTTATTTATTTATTCATGAGAGACACACAGAAAGAGAGAGGCAGAGACACAGGCAGAGGGAGAAGCAGGCTCCATGCAGGAAGCCCGACGTGTGACTTGATCCCAGGACTCCAGGATCACACCCTGGGCCGAAGGCAGGTGCTAAACTGCTGAGCCACCCAGGGATCCCCACTATTTTTCTTTCTTTCTTTTTTTTTTTTTTAAAGTTAATTTATTTTTTATTGGTGTTCAATTTACTAACATACAGAATAACCCCCAGTGCCCGTCACCCATTCACTATTTTTCTTTCTTTAGAGCTATTGTTTATCGCCTCCCCTTGGCGACTTCCGCCATGTCAGTTTTAGTGATGACATATGGACAAATGATCAAGTTTCATCCATTGGGTAAATGTGATTCATCCTTTAGTTTTTTAGACCAAATGGGTTGGTGGTTTTCACAGAGGGAGATGTTTTGCTCGTGTGAAATGACTAATGGTACAATTTGTTTTACATTACCAAAAAAAGGAGAGTAATTGACTTGAGAGCTTGGTTGCAAAGGATTTTCGAAGAAGCATTTCATCTTCTGAGAATGCAACACCTGAAGCATGAACAAAGGTCCTAATCAATCCTCCTCTGTTTTGAAAAATTGAAGACTGTTTAATGAAAAAAGAATGTAAGGAAAAGACAGATTTTAGAAAAGGTGCTGAGCAGGAGGAAAAAACTGGTGGATTTAAAAGTCTATTTTCTATTTGTGTACTTTTAAAAGTACACAAATGGAAAACTAATGTCTTGTGTTCCTTTATATTTATAGGCAATGGCTATAGGACAAACCATGTCACTAGCACCCTAGGTGGGATGGGAAGGCAAAACTCTACTCTGACATTGGTGAGAAACCTCTTCATAGATACACCCAGGATGTAGCACTATAGAATGACTGTACCCAAGTGGTGGACAGACCCACCATGAAACCTACAGTTTCAGGTTGCTGATCTGGCTTCCAGTGACTGCTTTTCTGGCACAGATGATGTGCCTATTTTGTGTATGTGTTAATTTGGCTTTGCATTTATAATAATTTTTATTGTATTTTATAAGCTTTTTCTAGGAGTTGCAGTGGGGAGGCAGGTTTCAGGTTTCTTAGTCTACTATACTGCTAAAATTGAATCAATTAGAAGTGATTTTTCTAAAGATCTAAGTGGGTCATACTTCCTATCTTTAGGTGCTTTAAAATTTTGTATGGTAAAACCACTTACATGCCATAAGGAGTCAGAAACACTCTGCAATCATCTTCCTAACTCAGAATCTCTATGCTCCTACTTTTGACCACAGATCCCAAGACTGGATGCCACCTGATGAAGGCCACTGCTTCCTACCCTCAGATGAAAGTTCATATATGAACACATGCCTACACATACACATGTCCTCCTCCCCTATCCAGAGTTTATGAGGGGATACGAATAGGCCAGAAGCCAGGGAGTAAACTGCAGCCATAATGACCTATACTTCATTTCCTGAGAATGCCGTGTTCTTAGATCTTCTTTGAACTTACTATTTCCTACTTGGGCTATTCTCCTTCCTCCTATATGGCAAACTCCTGTTTTATCATCCAAAACCCAGATCAGTGATCCTTTCTGCAAAGTTTCTTCTGCTCTTTTATTGCCTTGCACATCTTTTTTTTTTTTAAATATTTTATTTATTTATTTATTTATTTATTTATTTATTTATTTATTTATTTAATATTTTATTTATTTATTCATGAGAGACACACTCAGAGAGAGGCAGAGACACAGGCAAAGGGAAAAGCAGGCTCCATGCAGGGAGCCCGACGCAGGACTCGATCCCGGGTCTCCAGGATCACTCCCTGGACTGAAGGCGGTGCTAAGCCGCTGAGCCACCTGGGCTGCCCTTTTGCACATCCTTCTATTACTGGATTTATCACACTACATTTTTGCACATAGATGTCTGTCGTCCTCATTAAGCAATGAGCTCTTTGGATCCCTAAAGCTTGGTACTTTAGGCATGCAAGAAATGTTTACTGACTTTAAATTATCAGGGTTTCAGCATGACATTAAGGAAATGTATTGAACGTTGACTCACAGGGTTGGCTCTACTGGCAATCTTCCCCTAGCACTTTGAAATTTAGGAAAATAACACAGAAGTTATATCTTTCCAAAGGCATTCAAAGGAGAAACTTGATGAGAATGTAAAATAATATAGGCAATGTTGTGCTAATGTGCATTGCACCAATGTGCAAACTGTGGGGAATGGTTTGGTGGTTCCTCAAAAATTAAACAGAATTATCACATTACACTTTGGGGTATATGCTCCAAAGAACTGAAAGCAGGGACTCAAACAGATACCTGGCATCAATGTTCATAGCAGCATTATTCACAATAGCCAAAAGGTAGAAACAAACCAAACATCCATTGACAGAGGAATAAACAAAATACACATACAATGTGTTTATGTTGTACATACATACAATGGAATATCATTCAACCTTTAAAAGGAGGGAAATTCTGATAGATGCAACAACATGGAAAAATCTTGAAAACACTATGCTAACTGAAAGCTAGCCATAGAAGGGCAAATATTGTATGACTTCACTTATATAAGGTATCTAGGATAAACAAATTCATTGAAACAGAGTGTTAAATAGAGGTTGCTAGGGGCTTAGGAGAGGCAGTAATGGGGAATTATTTTTTTAAAGATTTATTTATTTGAGAGAGAGAATACACATGTGAAAGCAGAGGGAGTGGCAGGGGAGAAAGGGAGACAGAATCCTCAAGCAGACTCCCTGCTGAGCACAGAGCCTGACTTGGGGTTCATCTCATGACCCTGAGATCATGACCAGAGCCAAAATCAAGAGCCAAAAATCAAGAACCTAACCAATTGAGCCACACAGGTGCCATGAGGAGCTATTTTTTAATGGGCATAGAGCTTCTGTTTAGGATGATGAAAAGTTCTAGAAATGGATAGTGCTGTAGGTCATACAACATTGTAAGTATACCTGATGTCATTGAATTATACATTTAAAAATGGTTAAAATGGTAAATTTTATATATACTTTAGCACAATAAAAAAGTAACTTGATCTTTCCTGGGATGTAGGAAGGGTAAAATTTATCTAAAGAATGCACCCCCATCTCAGAGTCTGGTCTCTTGTCCCAGGGAAAAAGTTGACAATATGCAATGAGAGCCTAATTTTCTTCTGCAATTCCTTAAAGGAATAAGGAGAAAAGGAAATATTCCCTTGTTGCTTTTTCTGAAATGAATTCAGATTCAAAGAACATTTCCCTGTAGAATCTGGGATAGTTCTTAATATTTCCAAATAATAGTATATAGTGACCAAATCAGATTTTTGTTGTGTTTTGCTTTGTTTTGTTTTGAAGTAGGCTCCACGCCCAAAGTGGGGCTTGAACTTTCGATCCTGAGGTGGAGAGTCATGCTGTACTGACTAAGCCAGCCAGGCTCTCCGTGACCAAATCAGTTCCACTATAGGATCAATCATTCTGCAGACTGGTAAATGTTATACTGTAACTAGAAATTTCAGCCAACCAAGCTAAACCTACCTCAGCTATTGGCTTATGCTACATTTCCTGCTTAAGCTGGGGAGAAAGGCCAGAGCCTTCTTTACTGCAGACTAACATACAAACCCAGGGCAGACAGCTCATCACACTTGCCCCTCCATAATTTCACCAGATAATCTTAATGCAAACTGACTGGTGGATTTGGAAAACAGACTGTATCTGTCTTCATTTCGATGTGGTAAACACAGACAGCATGTGACTGCATTACAAACTCTTGAGACAGACCTGCACCTGGAAACCTTTTCTAGTTCTGTTGCTGCTGCCATGGCAACTGCTGGAGCTTTTGGCTCTGTCTTGGCCCTTCCTCCAGCACTTGACCACCGAAGCGTGACTTCTGTTTAGTGCTCTGGAAAGCCCAATTTCATAGACCATGTTGCAGTCTCTGACTATCATAAGCGGAATTGTGCCTTCTTTTTGCTGCTCCCAGAAACGTTATTTGGGGTCTGAAGTCCTCTCTCTGCGGGTGCTGCTCAGAGGATCTAAGGGGCTGAGTAAGCACATATAACCTTTGGGTGTTATGGGGTCTGCTCTTCTTTCATTGTGTGACTCCTTCAGGGAAGAGAGAACTATAGTCATGGTGGTAAGTAGGAAAGAAGTCAACTACTTGCTGCTCTGCTATCATAGGACAGTCTTGTTTGGGGGGGCACAATCTCAGTGTCATCATAAGCTTTCAGGATAGAAGCAATGGCCAACACTGAGAAATATCAAGACACAATTTTGAATATATAGCTTTCAACTTCCAATTACATTAACATAATTTTCTAGGTTAGTGGATTAAATATAATACCTAAGCTAACAAATCGATTAAAATATGCTTTTAGGCTTTGTCTTAATACAAGACACTTACAGGTTATTGTAATATGTAACTTTCACAATTTTCAGTGCTGAAAGGACTACTGTTCACCAATATGTTGTATAAAGGGAAATGATTTTGTGAAAAATTAGGAATAAATCTTTATATTTGAAATAACCCCTTTCTGGCTGGAGGGTGTTATGCTAAGCAAACTAAGTCAGACAGTGAAACACAAATGCCGTGTGATTTCTCTCATATGCGGAATCTGAAAAACAAAACAAATGAACAAGATGGAAGAGGACTCATAAACACAGAAAACAAATGAGTGGCTGCTAGAGGGGAGCAGTGGAGATGGGAGAAATAGGTGAAGGGGATTAAAAGGGACAAAATTCCAGTTATAAAATAAATAAGTCATAGGATGTAAAGTACAGCATAGGAAAAATAGTCAATAATATGGTAACAACTTTGTAGGGTGATAAATAATAACTATACTTATCTTCATATTGAAGCATATTGTAATGTATATAAATGTGGAATCACTATGTTACACATGGAACTGACCATTGTACGTCACCTAGTCAACTATACTTCACCTAAAAATAAATAAATAAAATTTTAGAAATGACTCCTTTCTTCAGATTTTAATTATTTACTTAATTAAAATTCATAGATGTACACAAAAGGCACTGGATCTAGGGATAGTCAGATCTTAATGCAGTAAGAAGAAATTAGTTTTCTGCATAAGGGTTTAGAGATTTATAATTCATGGCCTTTATCACTTTGCTATGCTTCATAATTTTGCATTGCTTATCACAGTGTATTAACGAATACTCATTAAATGCCTGTGAACAAAATCCAGTGAGTTAAAGGACTGATATCAACACTGTCTTACCTACTTTGTCAGAGGAGAGAAGTGAAGATAGATTGAGTTTACTCTTTCCTTCCTAGAAGAATTTGGCCAGAATAATAATTCACTTGCCTCTAACTGGCTGGAAAATGTGGGAGGGGAGGTGAAAAAAAGGCTGGAGGGAAAGAAGAAAGCATCTATATTTTAAGCTTTTCTGTATGTTCCACACACTGGCGATGTGAAGGCAAGGTTCCTGGCTTTGTCTTGATTTTAGATCACTTGGCTTCTGCTGGTGACTGTGTAAATGAATTCATAATGTTTAACATATCCCAACTCACGTGCCTCTTCTGTTTTCTTCACACCACATTGCAGATCTGCTTGTTTGTGTTCTCTCATTCTCTCTGAGGCATTCCCCTCAGATGGCTTAATACCAGGGAGTCCTTCCTTCTATTAGGATGGTGGAGGTTACAGCCTGGAAGCAAATATCAGGCCTCAGGGAAATGCTCAGCAGGGAAAATCCCAGAGCACGTGTTCCCACCATGTGGTGCTACACAATGGACCTTCTGATATGTGACCTCTGGGAGAGAGGGCTAATGCCAGACAAAGCAGTTGCCAGCATGAACCATCAGTTTATCAAACCCTCTAAGATCACTGTCACTCTTTTTTTTTTTTTAAAGATTTTATTTATTTATTCATGAAAGACAGAATGAGGCAGAGACACAGGCAGAGGGAGAACAGGCTCCCCATGGGAAGCCCAATGAGGAACTTGATCCTGAGACCCTGGGATCACACTCTGAGCCAAAGGCAGATGCTCAACCACTGAGCCACCCAGGCATCCTGCCATCACTCTTCCTAATTGGCCTTCCTCTTTGAAATCAACTTTTTGTTGTTCCTGTTTAACGAGACGCTTTTATTAAAGACTTGGTTACATTCCATATTTGAGTAGGATAGCTTTGTTTTGAAATTGAAGTTCAATTTTATACTTTTCTTACAAGATTCACTTATACAGAAAGGATATGTACAGATACCAATGTACATGTAGTGGGGAAAATTTGCTATTTTGAAACTTTACAGAGAAATTAAAGGGGCCCAAGAGAAAAACAGGAAGAGAGATCTCTTTTGAGAGATGGAAGTCAGGCCTATCAGAGATGGCAGGTGACTTCAGAAACAGTGATTTCTTAAAATACACACACATATTAAAAATTCACATGGCTCAAAAATCAAAAATTGAAATCTCCCTCCCACCCCCACCCCCCAGTTCATCCAGACTCTCTCTCTCACTTTCCTTGCCCTAGTAACAACTGTTATTATTTTCTCAGGAAGTTTCTTGAATTTCTGTGTGCCTATACAAGCAGATGTGAATAAATCTATGTATTTATTTGTTCACTTAAAAAATTATCAACTGTTTAGGTAACACAGATTCCTGTCCCCCAAAAGATTACATCCTAGCTGGAAGAGACAGGCAATAATCAGTAGACATAATAAATTTGGAAACAACATATTCCATTAAATTAACAGGGTTAAGGAATAAGGAAACATTAAGGAAGGAGAATTGACATGGGGACCTATTTTCAACATGATCGTCAGAGGGGCCCTCCTTGAGCAGGTGGTATTTAAACAATGACTTGAGTTGAGAAATCCTCATGGGGGAAAAGTTTAATTCCATTCATGAGAAAAATGATTTCACCTGTTTTCTGTGTGCACATGTGGTATTCATTCTCAATTACAGGAGAGTGGTTGGCCTCCACTTCACAGAAGTGGATACACACATTTTCTCCCAAGCAGTGCCTCCTCCAGAAAACTGCCTCCCTTTTTGGGCATCTACCAGTGCCAGAGGGACTCGCTTACTTTATGTTGTTGATGTACAACTTCCTTACCCTAGGAAGAACCCAGAAGAAACTGCTGCATTTCCGCTGTGGTGGGCACCTCACATGCATGAGGAAGAGAGGCAAAGCAGAGCAGCTCATTGCTTCCCTCAGTGGGGAAGGTAATACAAAGTCCTCTCATTTACTGAGCACTTACCATTCATCAGACACACTGCTAAAGCACATTGCCTCATTGGACCTTTTGAACAACATTCAGTTGTTGTGAGATAGGCATTTCTATTCTGTTTTTATAGATTACAATGGTTAATTTTATAGATAAAAATTGTAGACTCGGGTTATGGAAACTGTCCAAGGCCACACAGACCCTAAGTAGTTAACTACAGAGTGTGAGGTTCTGGAGTGGAATAGATTCACTGCAGTCCTTGCTTTGCAAAAGAAATACCAGGGAAGGGACGCATGGGTAGCTCAGCTACCCAGATGTTCAGGTTGAACATCTGCCTTTAGCTTAGGGCGTTGGGTTCTGAGATCAAGCCCTGCATCAGGCTCCCCACAGGGAGCCTGCTTCTCTCCCTCTGCCTATGTCTCTGCCTCTCTTTCTGTGTCTCTCATGAATAAATAAATAAGTCTAAAAAAAAAAAAAAAAAAGAAATACCAGGCAAGTGACTCATTTGCCTTGTCCTTCAAGTTTAGAACAGCTTGGTAGTAGCTTTGGGTAGTACAGGTAAATATGTATGTTATCTCCTGGAAGGTCATTCTGTGGTTACTTACAGAATGCATGGTACTTGGTATTTGGCTCGATATTTTTCACCTTCTATTATAAAATACCATATCAAACCTACCCCTGTGAGGCCAACGAATGTCTTTATTGGCTGTCATATCTCTAAGCCTACCTGTAGATTGCTGGGCAGTTTTAAAATTAATTACATGTTTCTCACATGGAACTCACAAAGTCATAATTTTGTTACTATGATAAAATAGTACAGCTGTCATTTAAAAGTTAACACTTAACACGACACAATCGCCACAATACACACATGGCTTCCATAACACTGTTTGTCAAGTTTTTAAGTTCCTTGACTTGTTGTCAAGAGTCCACAGGAGAAGAAACAAGTTTTTAGTAAAGTGGATCTTATTTATAATAATGTTTCCATTAAAATATATCTCTGATGTTCCTATCTCTAACTAAAGTCTAATTACTCATTAGAGGTAAGACATAACACCTTTATGGGATAAAACCCACTCCCAGGTCAATGCCAGGTGCCCTATTTGAGTTGTTGGAGCTAGACTGTCGATTTTATAATTAAAAGATCAATATTTAGTCCTTCAAAAATGGGGTCGTTTTAATGTTCTGCTGTCATTCTCTTTGATTCTTAGAAAGCAAGATTTAAAATAAACTTAGTTTGTAACCCAGGTAAAAAGTTGACCCAAATACTTCTTTCTGTCATCGAAGATTGATTTTAATTATTGAAATGTCAGTCTTGGAAGTATTATTTTGTAGAAATGAAACTGAGGAGCTTCTCAGGATACTTTTATGTGTGACTGCCTTACCAATCAAATGCATGTGATTTCAAAAACATAATTTAAGAGATTTATTTATGATTTCTCAGTATGCCACATATTCATTGTTCACTGTAAGATGCTTCAACCACAAGTGATGCTGACATAGAAACAATTTAGGGAGGAGGACAGAGATAGAAAATGAGTTTCTGACATTCTGATATGTTTTTAAAATTACTTGGAAGCAATACTGAGAAATATTCCTTAAGTAGTTGCCAGCTTTCAGGCTGCAATTTGTAGTGAACTCTAATTTGATGTCCAAAGACACCTCCTTATAGGAGGAAAACACAAATCATAAGGATAGATCTATGTGACACTTCCTGGAAATTCTTACAAGTTGCCATATAGTCCTATCTTATAATGCAGAAAACAAAACAACTGAATTCACCTCATGTGGCTGGCTGCAAAGACAAGAAAATGTCCTTGTCTGTTTTATTACTGTCATCATTATGATCATTGAGACCCAGTTTAGGAAAACTGCTTTCTATTGACTTTAGGTGTGTCTTTGGTCACTTGCACATAGTAGATGCTTGATGCCCACTTTTTGAATGAATGAATGAGATGTCTATGTTTATGACTGAAATGTGGAAAGAGTTGGAGGATCTTAAAACATTTCAGAGTTCTTCCATGAGGCAACATTGCAATGCTCATGCTAAAGAAAATCTTTCAGAGTTCATTTTCCCCCAAGTTGTTTCCTGCATGAATCATTCTAAAGTTCTCCCAGACACAGTGGGGCTCCCAAATGCCTGTGATGTAAAGCCTCTGCAATGTGTGAAAGTGTAGGAAGTGTTTTTAAGATTTTCTTTCCCAATCATCTTGCCTTTTGGCAGATGACACAATTGAGGTACAATATGTAGGTGGACATTTTCTAAATTATAAAATAAAGGAGGCTAGTGGGTGACTGCAGAGGCAATGACATTAACAAAGTAGAGAAGATAAGGTTTGAGAGTTAGAAAAAGCAAGAATTCTTTCACAATTAATAAAGAACCATGAAACATGATACTAATAGAAAGGATAAAGCAACCAAAATGTACATCGAGTATGCTGCAAGAAGTGCTAGGAAAGCAAAGATCATTTTATTTTTGAACCCAAACTTTTATTTTGATTGCTCTTCCACTACCCTAACTCCTATTTTCAGATTTCACACACTTTCTCTCTCTCTCTCTCTCTCTCTCTCTCTCTCTCTCTCACACACACACACACACAGCTATACACAAAAGTATAATGTGAGCATGTGTGATTTACAAAATAAAATCAGACCATGAAGTACTTTCTAAATATAAAATGAAAATTGAACAATGTCCTCTTTGGATTCCATATGGTGACATTAGGTAGTTCAATCTCACACCATTGAGTGAGGGTGCACACCACTGTGATTTTAGCAGCAGTGGTATTTCAATCCTCAGCCTTGAAGACTGACACTGGGGGTTGTTATACCAAGAGTGGATCCACCTCTTTAGGGCTGACTTACTGGTACTGATATGTAAAATCAAAATGTCACACTTTACCATGAAATATAAAACTGTCACATATGCAGGAGTCCTCACATCACCATGATCAGCTCCTTCCCTCCCTATAAAAAGACCAAATGGAGAAGTCATGTGGAACCAGAAGATTGTATGATGAGCACATACATTCTCATTAAAATGCAGGAAGTGAGAGCAATAGATCAGCTGATGGTATTCAGCAGGGGGCAGGGGTGGTGGGTGGTCAACAGAGATGCCTTTGGGGTCCAGGCAGGTTAAGAGAGCTGAGTGAAGGTAACTGATTGGGGAGTGAAGGTGACAGCTTTTACCCAGTTCAAGCAGATTTTTGCCACATGAAAATGTGGGCTTTTTCAAGAAAAGCAATAAATGGAGAATCTTACCACAAAATCTTTTAAGATTTTATTTGACTGTGTGTGTGTGTGTGTGTGTGTGTGTGTGGCACGCACAAGCAGGTGGAGCAGCAGAGGGAGAGGAAGAAGCAGACTCCCTACTGAGCAGGGAGCCCAATATGGGGCTCAATCCCAGGACCCTGAGATCATGACCTGAGCTCAAGGCAGATGCTTAACTGACTGAACCACCCAGGTACCCTGAATCTTAAAATCTTAAAAAAAAAAAAAAAGTTTCTAGTTAGTTTGAATATCAAAAAGAAAACCTATAGGATCCAGATAATCAATCTGGGAGCGAGGTTAGGTGGGTGTGACCTCTGCCTTGAGTCTCCATAGTCTGATGCATTTGGTTCACAGGAATGGGAATGCAGTCACTGGTTAAGGTTCTCTGTCCTCTGGACAGTGTTTAGACACACACAGCCAACATTTGCCTTAGTGATACTTGCTTTTCTATATTTCTGTGACCACCTCCCACATGGCTTTGGATAATACATTCTTTAGGCACCACAATATATTCATTCTTTCATGGCCCAGTCCTGCTGACCTGACAGCTACTTGGTCTCTAAGCAGATGTGCACTGTCAGCTCTGATCACTATATATTGATTGCATGGTTTAGCACTCAAGTCAATCCTTATTTCCTGTATTGGAAGTTCCAGGGGGATAGAGTATTGTATCTCCATGAACTGACAATATTGCCCTATAAAACATATGTCATTTTGTCAAAATCGTACTTTATTTTTAGTTCTGCCCATTTGACCTGGGATAAACTATTTTTTCCTATCTCTTGATAAAAACAATGATCCTCCTGGTGGCTGGTTTAAAATAGAACCCATCAAATGGACCATCTGTATGGTATCTGTATGAGAGTTTAGTAAAGAGGGGAGTAATATTTGAGAACTGTTTAGTATGAAATAAAATGCAGAAATGATTATTAATTTTTTTGTCTAATCACAGCTGGCTCATTAGATATGTTATTTTTAAAATCAGCAGCATGGTCATAGAAACATTTTCTTCTCAATTTGCCACACCAGTAGGCATATGGTGCTGATGCCAGCATGATAAAATTGAGGCATTGAGGCCTTAAAAAACAACCCATATTATTATGTTTTCCTTTGGGTGCTAACTTGAGATTGAGCAGCTGTTCAACAAGTGTGGGAGGTGTTTCAAAGACAGCTTTTGGGTCTGGGCCTGAAACTCTGCAGAATATGGAAGGTTCTGTCCTATAAGCTGCACCAATCTGGGCATCAGCTCCCAGACAGTACATTTACTGCAATTTAGCCTGTGCTTCATGGTCTCCAAACCTCCAGAGAGAAGTTAAAATATGTTTTATTTTGTCAGATTGGTCTGAAAGAAGCATTATGATCTCTGGTATTTACCTGGCTCTGAAGTTTTGGTTTACTTAAATAATCATTCCATATAGACAGAATTTTCAGAACAGTTAATTGAAAAGAGGGGAAGCTGCTCATGTAGTTGATATACAGATCTTATGGGCCTGTGTTTCATTTGCTTATGAAATACTCATCCAAATCACGACAATAAAAGAAATTTTTTGTTATGGAAAATTTCAAATACCTACAAAAGTTGAAGGAAGGGGTGCCTGAATGGTTCAGTTCGTTAAGCATCTGCCTTTGGCTCAGGTCATGATCCCAGGTCTTGGGATCTGGGATCATGTGCCATACGGGGCTCCCTGATCAGTGGGGACTATGCTTCTTCCTCTCCCTCTGCTCCTCCCCTTATTCGTGCTCACACTTTCTTTCTTTATCAAATAGATAAGATAAAATATTTTTAAAAATTAATTAATTGTAAACAGTTGAAGGAATAATAATAATATAATGAACCCCTGTGTACTCTGAAACCAATCTCACCATTTAGCAACACTGGTCAATTAGTTTCATTTATACCTCTACCTGCCATTTCTACTGCCAATGGATTAAATCTCAAACATTATCTAAAATATTTCAGTGTGTATCTTTAAATAATGACTTTTTTCCTAAAACACACAATAGTATTACCACACCTATAATTAAAAGTTAATCCTAAATGTCATCAAAGATCTAGTCAATGTTCTAATTTTCCTGATTATGTCATACATATTTTTTAATTGGTTTGTTCAAATCAGGATCCAAACAAGGTCTACATATTATGTTATTGTGTCTCCTAAGTATGTTTCTCTCTTAAAATATTTTTTTGGAATGTAAAATATATAGAAAACTGCACAGAGCAGATACATGGCAATGAATTTTTATAAACATGAACACCTTTGTAACTACAATCAGGCCAAAATATAAAACTTGGCCTTTCACTTCAAAAGTCTCTTTCCACAAGACTTATCCTAATGATGAACACTGTCTTCCCCATTTACTTTTATAGTAATTGTTGCTTTGCAGATAGTTCCATCCTTTAGTGATAAAGTGTCTCTGGAAATTGTGAGTTAGCCTTGCCCATTAAAAAAAGATGTCTTTTAAGTGTTAACCTAATCATCGCTGTCTTTTTCTTACCTTTTATTTGGGTCCTTTGACCTAATTTTGCTTATTACAAGCTTATGGTACAGTTCAACATGTTTCTCTGTCCTCGCTATTTCCTGAGAATTGGCAGCTGGACCCAGGGACTGGGTCAGTCTCTCGTTTGATGATCCTTTAAGCAAGAGCATAGGAGGTGTTGGGCAGTTCTATAGGAGGCACATCTGGTTGCCTCCCTCAGAATGTTAACAGCCACTGACGATTACTGCCTATATCTAGTAGTTCATTCGTTTACAAAATGGACATATTCTAATTTTAATAATTTCTATTTCATTTGTTAAATATTACTAATAAAGAGATACCTCCTCTAATCTATCATTTGGCTACCCAGTAGTATAGTTCATGTAGGAAAGGAGGATAGATCCTTGATTCTTTGTTTTTACTTATTTATTTTTAAAGATTTATTTATTTAAGAGAGAGAGAGGGAGAGAGAAAGATAGTGAGTGGGGCAGAGGGAGAGAATCTCAAACAGACTCCCCACTGAGCACAGAGCCCACTGGGGGTACAATCCCAGGATCTATGAGGTCATGATCTGAGTTGAAATGATGAGTTGGATGCTCAATAGACTGAGCCACCCAGGCACCACTCTTTGTTTTTATGTAAATCATCTTTCAAGATAATGAATTTATTCCTATCACATCCTGAAGGTGATCAATTCTTTATGTGTATATATATATATATATATATAGTTACATAAAAACATATGTGTACATATATATTATATATATGCACACACATATAAATATGATTATGGCCTCATAGATTTAAATATATTTAATTTGTTTCAATCCATCAAAATTACTAGTATCATGATTGAAGTTCCACTTGTTCCACCTTTGACCAGGAAAATCTCCTTATGTTGTCTCCTGAACTTTTTTGTGGCAACCCTAGCAGTCTGATAATTTCCTTGGTATTTGGTAGACAAGATATTCCAGGCGTTTTTTGTCATTTTCTGTCACACACCTGGAATCAGCCATTTTTTTTTCTAGAAACTCTAGTTTTAGTGAAAAATGTTATTTCAAGACCACAGTTTGGGCACTAGAGATGCTTACTGTTATGAAGTTGGTCATTATTTCTATTCTCTGTCTCTATTTATACTTATATATGTATATAACTTTTATATGCTACATATAACACATAAAAATATATACCTTATTAATCATTTTAAAATAAGTTGCAAATATCTTGACACTCTTAGTGACATTCCACCTGTTATCGCTTACAAAAATTTTACATTGACTTGATAATATCATCTAACATACAGTCCATATTCAAGTTTCAACTCCCCCTGCCAATGGCATTTACATTTATTTTTAAAATCCAAGATGAAATCCAGATTTCTGCATACTGTATTACTGTTATGTCTCTTTAGTCTTCTTTAACACAGAATAGTTTCCCTCCACCTTTTCTTTTTCCTTTTCTGACATTGACATTTTGAAGTCTGAGCTGTTGTCTTGTAGAATATACCACAGTTCTGTGTTGGTCCTATGATTAGATTCAAGTTAAACATTTTGGCAAGAATACTACATAGATGGGCAGCCCAGGTGGCTCAGGGGTTTAGCACCGCCTTCAGCCCAGGGCCTGATCCTGGAGACCTGGGATCGAGTCCCACGTCAGGCTCCCTGCATGGAGCCGGCTTTTCCCTCTGCCTGTGTCTTTGACTCTTTCTCTCTCTCCTCTCTGCTGTGTTGCTCATGAATAAATAAATAAAATCTTAAAAAATAAAAAAAAAGAATACTACATAGATGAATCTGTATAGTTTCTTTTATAGCTTATGAGAAAGAGGTGTAGTATGCCAATTTTTCTGTTATTACCGAGAAAGTCTGATAACTTAAGGTGTGTCTGTCAGATATCTTCATTGTAAACATCTTTTCCCTTTTTAATTAAAAAAGAGTCTGTGGGGTGATAATTTGAATAACATTATTTTTTCTCCAACAAACTTTCACTGAATGGTTTTAGCATCCTCTATTTATCCTTGAATCAATTATTAAATAAGGATTGCAAAATGGTGATTTCTCATTAAACCATTTCTTCTATATTTATTATTTCCCCTATATATATTATTTTCCTATAAAGGAGATCTTTTTCTCTTTTCTGTTTTTCTATCCCTTTCTCTGAGTTTTACTATGGGAATTATGGATATTTAAGTTTATATTATTCAGTGTGGCTAGTGGCAGCACTCAAAGTGCTTCAAAGAAATGCTTGGTCCACTTTCAGTTTCCTGTCACAATCACAGGACACTTTATAAAACATACAGAAATGCATAATGTAAGGTCATACATCATATATGAATATTGGGCACAGTGACCAGTATCCTGTTGAAATGAACTAAACTTGCACACTCCTGAACCATGTCCATACTTAGTGGGAGTCAAGCCAGTGAAGAGCTTTTTCATCTTCTCAAACTGAAACTCTGTGCCCATTAAACCCTAACTCCTCATATCCCTCTCCCCTAGTCCCTGGTAACTACCATTCCATTTCTGTTTCTATGAATTTGACTACTTTAGCTGCTTCAATAAGGGGAAGCATATAATATTTGTGTTTTTGTTTTTAGTTTTTAAGCAGCTCACAACCGTATTAATTATTTTAAAATATTTTGTTGGAAAAGGAAAAACTGTATAAAAGATTGACAGCATCATCGAGTTTATTACACAGTTTTCAACTTATCAGAAAGACAAATCACTGACAACACGGGGAACAAGGCCTCCCTTTTTTTTCCTGTTTGCCATCAGGAATTAAAACTGAAAATTGTATCATTTGAGTAAAAACAAAACAAAAAATTGGAAGAAAAAAAATTCTCCAGGTAAATGGTTTCTCCCACATTCTAGATATATTTTCCCTTAGACTATCACTTCACTTGATTATCTCTGCATTTTAAAAAGATATGATATGCTTAGAGTGGATGCATAAAAGGAGGGACTCCAAAGGTTGAGGAGAGAGGTGGTGAGGATGGAACTAGGGGTGGGGATAGATCCAACAGGTGAAGGGCTGAAGGAGGGCAATTGAAGTGTGGTGGCACATGTAGGGCCTACCTTCCAGGTAGATAAAGGTCCAAGGTGCTGAGGGTATGGTCCATCTACCAGCAGAATCACTAGTATCTCAGAAGTGGTTCCATGGGGATATCCCCTGTCTTGAGACACAGACACACATTTTTGAGACTATGCCTCAAACTGTGATGGGTTCTAACACGTGCCTGGCCTCTGGTCCACTTTTTCTACATTAAGAATTTTTCCTGTAGGAGTTCCAATGATTTGTAAACAGTTTTCAGAAGCTTTTACCACCTCAGTATACCCTTTGGATTGGCCATTTGCTCCATTCTCTGCAAATTTCAACTCTACCACATTATAGATTCCTACCCAAATCTGCTGCTGGTCTGTGGTCCAGCAGGAGAAGTTGCCACCTACCTCATCTATTTTATAGACCATTGTAGGCATGCAGAACCACAGGGGTCTTGTTGCTGAGCTTGGAGCTGGCTCCCGGCAAACAGGAGGAGGTGACTCCGTGCTGCTATCCTGTCATCTGAGGGCTATGAGGTGGCCGTCAACACATCATCATATAGGTCAATGTGATCCGTAATGCTAAACTCCAGGTTCTGATTTTTTTAAAAAGATTTTGTTATTTATTCATGAGAGCTATGGAGAGATAGAGAGGCAGAGACACAGGCAGAGGGAGAAGCAGGCTCCATGCAGGGAGCTTGATGTGGGACTCCATCCCAGGACCCTGGGATCACGCCCTGAGCCAAAGGCAGATGCTTAACTGCTGAGCCACCCAGGCATCACTCCAGGTTTTGATTGAACTCTTTGTCCATATATTTATCAATCAAGTTCACTCCTTCTGAGATGGTTCCAGAAGGAAGGGGGAGAACCCAGAAAGAGGCTTATTTCACTTAGCATAATGTTCTCAAGGTTCATCCACAAACTATAGCATGAAAAAGGATTTCCTTCTTTTTTGTTTAAGGCTGAATAATACCCCATTGTATGTATATACATATGCTTACCCATTCATTAGTCAATGGCCAGTGGATTGCTTTCACCTCTTGGCTATTGTGAATGGTGCAGCTATGAACATGGATATGCAGATATTTCTTCAAGACCCTGCTTTCAGTTCTTTTGGATATATATTTGGAAGTGGAATTGGTGAACACTTTCCTTGTTAAGGCTGAATAATATTCCATTGTATGTGTATACCACATTTTGTTTATCCATTCATCCCTCCATGGACATTTGGGTTGTTTCTCCCTTTTGGCTATCATGAATAATGCTACCATGAACATGGGTGTACAGATCTGTTTCTGGGTTCCTTCTTGATGAATGCTTGAGGCTCCCTGTTAATTTGTTCATTCATTATGCCTACTATGTGCCAAGAATAGTTGCAAGCCACAGGATACCTCGGTGATTAATCAGATAAAAGCATCTGCTCTATTAGCACTTAAATTTCAAGGAGGGAAGGTATTCCATAAAAAAGAAATATAATAAATAATGTATTAAGTGATATTATGATACATGTCTTGGGGAAAAATAGGGCAGAGTTAGAGTGATAAGATGAAATGGATGGGTTGCAATTTTTAAGTGGGATGCTCAGGATAGGCCTCATTAAGAAGTGGCATTTGGGCAGAAACTTGACAGAGCTTAGGGAGCAAAGTTCAGAAAATAAGTTCTATTCAGCTATCAGGGAGAAATGATAAGAGCATCAATTTAAGTAATTTCTTAACCAAAATTTGAAATGTGTAAAGAATTAAGTTTTTAGGATTATGTCAGTGATAATCTTTTCTCTGGCAGACATAATTTAGTGCTATTATATATAAAATACAGCTTGTGACACAGCTCTCTCTGTATTCACCGAACTCTTTTATTTCCTTCCTGGGCTCACAGGAAGACTACTTTTCCCAGACTCCAGTATCTAGGTGGGACTGGTGTGACTAGTTCTGGGTAAAAGATTGCAAATAGAAATCATGTAGGCCACCAGGTCTCCACCTCCCAGGTGGTCCTTCACCATCCCTCATCATTCTCTCTCTCCCTCTGCACTTGGGATGGATGTAGGTTCCAAGGCTCTAGGGGAGAGATGAGCCACAATATGAAAGAAGCCTGGGCCCCTGAGCCCTGCTAACTTGACAACATTATGAGATGAGCAAGAATTAAGCCTTTTGTGTGGGTGTAAGCCATTGAGATTTTGGGTTGTTACAGCAGTAAGGCAATTCTAATACGTATCTTATCCTAACATATAGCTGAAGCCAGCTGGAAGCTATTTCTTTTCCAGTTATGTGTAAAGCAAACAACCCTACATTGAGTCCCAGGTAGACAGTTCCTTAGACAGATGGTGCTGCTTTTCTTGCACAACTTTCTGCTGCTCCTACCTGAGGTTTGCTGGGCGTGAGAGAGCAAGGCCTTCCCTACTTTGAATAAAGTTTTGCCCCTCTGTGCAGGACTTCCCATGCACTGTATCACAAAAGGTGCTTCTGCTATAATGGCAGGGCCTTCAGGGTAAAACTATATCTGACATAGTCTTAAATATATAGACTCCTTAAATATACAATCTTAAATATATAACTTCCTGACTTCATTCGTGTACCTCAGAAGTAAAATGTTGCCTGGTATCTCCCAGTCACTTCCTGTTCTTTTTCATCCCACTCAGATGGGACAATCATTGTCCCCTCTTTCTGGTTTTTTTCTAAAATGTCTGAGCTGGGTCTCTCAGGTGTTTTTGTTTATTTTTGTTTTACTGTTTTGTTTTCCAGTCCCTAGGAAAGTAAAACACTTTTCTTCATGGGTCTTAGCTTTAAATCAATGGCATACCTCAGATGGTTCAACAGGAGAGGAGGCAAGATGGTGTACCAATTCATCTGGTCCCACAAACTTACCTAGATAACTTTCAAAACATTCTGAATACCTACAAATTCGACCTGAGATATAAAGAGAGAACAGCTACAATGCTACAGAGAGAAAAGTGATTGCTTCACTGGCATACCTCAGGTTTTGACTAAAGAAGTTATTTTAATGAATTTGATGTCTATTCTTGATTTGATAGTTCTGGGAATGGGTTGATTATCCAAGGTTCTAAAATGTTGGTCAGTTTTCCTGAGTTCCCTGTAGTTCACTAACATCTTGTAGCAGACAGTTGAAGTGCCCTGAGCCACACTCCTGGCCCACCTGATTTCGTAATCATTTGAACCATTCCATGCATTCTGACAACATCCTACCTCAAGTGTGTGCAAGGTATCTCTCTGCTTTTCTTAGTGCTTTCTCAGAAGCTGTGGAAGTTTGCTCAATTGGCTTGTGGATTTAGGGGAACCCAAGGTAAAACAGCTGGGAATGGAAGTGCTAGATAAAGCAAACCCTCAGGATGGGACACTGAAACTGGTGAGATGAAAACAAGGACCCCACTCTTACAGTGGTATGTGGAATGGAAAGAACCTCTGGTGAGCTTTTCCTCATAACTGCTAAGAATCTCACTAGTGGAAGACTGGCATGAGGGTTAGGTAGAGGGGGGAAGCACTGACTTCCATAGTTGCTCTAGTATTTATGAGGGTAAGTATGAGGACCACAGCCCTCCACCCTCAGAACTCAGGATGGGACATGGGAGCTGGTCAGTGAACAGTCCCTGTACATGGCCAATGTCTTACCTCAAGCATGTGCCAGGGGATCTCTCTGCTTTTTGCCTTAGGACTTCCTCCAAAGTCTTTTTGGTTCACAAAGAGGTGATTCAGAGGTGTGTGTGTGTTGGGGGGGAAATTAATGCCTGAGGGGATAAACTTCAATGAACGAGGAAGAAGTTAGGGAGTGAATCACCCCGCCTCCCTGTCTTTCAGTGGGCTAATTATGAGACACATTCTCCATAGTTTCTTTGAGGGTCTGCAGTGGGAGTGAGTCCCTGATGTCCACAGCAGTAAAAAGTCTCCCTGTTTTGGCCTCTTTTTTTGCTCAGAAAGTCACCATGTTTTATTCTCTCTCCTGTTCTGTCTCCCTATCTCAGTAGCCTCACTCTTGCTCCCTGGAAACACCTCCCAGTTCAACTACCACACCCCAGTTCTTGTCTCACATTTTGCTTTTAGGGGAGCACAAGCTAAAGCTCTTCTGTGCTAGAATTTCAAGTTCCTAAAATTCATATCTGGGTAGCAGAGTACATTAGGAACCAGTTAACCTATTAAAATATCCTCACTTGGAAAACATATCCTAGGTTAGCATTAGCTGATTCTTGATAATATTGGTATTCTCAAAATTGTACATTTCACTCTCTACCTCAAGTACATTCAGGGAGGATGCAAATTTTTCCTACAAATACTACCCAAGCCCCGTGGAAAGTCCTTGACAGCAGAGCTGAGACAGTAGAGGGAAAGCAAGAGGGAACTTAACTCCTGTAAAGCTGCTGGTCTGAGACAAGGGTTAAAAGTTTCCATAGGCTTAAATACCTCCTTCTGGGAAACAGAACAAATGACAGATAACAACCGCCAGGGGAACAATGGTTGTCTGAGCAAAATAAGAAGTAACAGTTTAAAGCCTGCTTGCACAAGGTATTTCTGTTTTCCAGGGGCCCTAAAGAACATCGACCACAAAGAAAGGCATCCTGTGACTGTCTTGTGTCCAAGACTATTATTAAAAAGTAACAGTCACAAGATAATGACCATGGGACTGAAGGACACTTCCCCACTCACAGTTCCTCACCCTCTGGAAAAGCATCTTTATAAGCCTCCCAAGCTCCCTGTTCAGGGAGTGACATTCCTCTTTCTAATCAGCTCCCTTATATACAAGTTATCTCTAATAAACCCAAAATCCTTTGTCTCGTGTTCAGTGTTCATTTCTATGGCAAGACCTGGTCTTGGGGGTCTGGTAACAAAGCCAGGTAAGGCTTACAATAAGGGTGAGCAAATAACCGGAACCACTATATTTCATACAGAGCAGCTGTTATTAAAAGCAATAACGGGACCTAATTAGGTCTAGTGCAATTGAAAGTAATTGCATTTTCTGACGTAAGCACTTCAGTGTGTCTGAGTGCTTAGCCTTAGTTCTCCATGCTAACTCCCATCACTTATTTGCCCTGCTGTTAGTTAAGACCTGTTTTGCCTGAATTATTATCATTTCTGTTAGAGTTTGTATCTGACTGACTTTTGACCTGTACAACATCAGATGTCTCTGTTTCTACTTTTATCAGGAAAAAATATCCTTCCTGGTTTATATCCCAGATCTTGCAATATTCTCTCTTTGGTAGACACAAGCCTTACCACTTCATTTGAAAGCTTCCAGAATCTCATTTTGTTTCTTTTATCTTCTCTCTTAGGAGTACAATATAATAATGGCTCCAGCCTCTCCAAACTTGGAACCCCTTAGAGCCCTCCTTTTCTGATTCCCCAGGAGAGGCCCTAAGCCCCAGGCAGGCAGTGAGATTCAGACTGGTTGTTTAGATGTTCTTTGTCTTCACTGTGGTGGTTTTCCTTTTTTTCTTTAAAGATTTTATTTATTTGTTTATGAGAGACACAGAGAGGGAAGCAGAGACATAGGCAGGGAACCTGATGTGGGGCTCGATCCCAGGACCCCAGGATCACAACCGGAGCCAAAGGCAGACACTCAATCCCTGAGCCACCTAGGCACCCCACTATGGTGGTTTTCCATTAGAAATTCCTTGATCTTAAAAATAACATCCTTGTAATTCAGTTCCTAGTGCAAAGTCATGCACAGAAAAACACTTAATATAATGTGTTTGTTTTGTTTTGTTTTGTTGTTTTGTGTTTGTTTTTTTAGGGAGGAGAGGGAGAGAGAATCTTAGGCAGTCTCCACATCCAGCCCGATACAGAGCTCCATCTCACAACCCTGAGATCATGACCCTAGTGGAAATCAAGAGCCGGTCACTTAACCCACTGAGCCACCCAGGTGTCCTTTAATACAGTCTTTTATAAATAAAAGCTGAAGGGCACCTGGGTGGCTCAGTGAGTAAGCATCCAGATCTTGGTGTTGGTACTGGGAACCAGCCCCAGGTCTGGCTCTGTGCTCAGCAGGGAGTCTGATTGAAGAGTCTTTCACTCTGTCCCTCTCCCACTCTCAAGCTCTTTCTCAGTCTCTAAAATTAACAAATAAGTCTTAAAAATAAATTAAGACCGAGCCAGATTTAAATCCAGAGAACACACAAAAATTTTTTTTAATGTGACAATTTAATATAATCTAACAAGTGAACAATATTTTGCCTTGGGTTAATATTAGAAGGCTGGCTAGCAGGTTCACATAGCTATAATATACTTCTTAATACTTAGAAGCCAAAAGTAATTTAAAAACACATAAAAAGCACTAAGCTATATGAGTTGGAGAGAGGAGGGTAACAGAATCAACCATATTCCTATATAATGTTTAGTGTTCTCTATGGTATAAAAATAGTGATATAGTAATACCCTATATCCATTATCAGTGCTATTCCTTGGTGTTACACAGCTCTAAAGAGCATAAGAAGAATTATGGTACTGGATAGGAGCTAGGTCCACTGAGCAAATATTTAAGGAATATTGAACACGACTGGAATGACAGAGATTATCTAATTTGACTCCATGATTTTATACCTGTAGACTTAGAGGTAAAGAGGCTTGCTTAGGGCACCAAAGTAGTTTGTGGAACAATGAGTCTTGTGACTGCTTGGACGGTATGCTTCTAACATTCTGTGTGGATATAGAGAGTAACCTATTGATTCTTCTCAGCTGTAGGCTTATCAGGAAACCAGGAAGGATTTTTAGGGATCTAGGTAAAAGGGGGGGGGGAAATCTTCAAATGCAGACTAAAGTTTTATGAACAAAGATATTCATTATAGACTGTTTATAATAGCCAACAAATTAGAAATTATCTGAATTTCAACAATGAGGGAATTGTTAAGTAAATAGTAGGATAATGGAATAATAGGATAACACACAATGGAATACTGTGTAGACATTAGGGGTATTCTATAAAAAAAAAGTTTAATACCATGCAGGAGAAGCAGGATACTAAATTTATATTTGGTATCATCTTACTTGGGTAGACATGAATATAATGTATAAAAAAGATAGAACAAAAGCATACTGAAATGATACCTGGCTGTCATGTACCTTCAGGTGCTGAAACTGGGTGGTGATTTTTATTTTTATTTATTTTTAAAAAGATCTTATTTATTTGAGAGAGACAGTGCAGTGGACAGAGGGGGAGGGAGAAAGAGAGAATCCCAAGCAGACTCTGCACTGAGTGTGGAGGCCCATGCATAGCTTGTTCTCATGACCCTGAGATCATGACCTCAGCCAAATCAAAGAGTCTGATCCTTAACTGACTGAGCCATCCACCTGCCCCTGATTTTTAATTCTTAAAAAATTATGTTCTAAGGTTGCCTGGCTGGCTCAGCCAGGAGAACATGGGACTCTTGATCTCAGGGTTGTGAGTTCAAGCCTCATTCTGGGCTTAGAGCTTACATATAAACAAACAAATAAATAAAGTTCTCAACTTTTCATAATGACTTTTCTAACAGGAAATACTTTTAGGCAGAAACAGTATGATGATCTAAAATGTATTAATCAAAACCTATACATTTTCACATGAAAGAGAGTTTTCAATATTTTGCATCAATCTTTTGTTTGTTTGTTTGTTTGTTTTTGCATCAATCTTTGAATAAGAGAGGATGCATCTCAGGAAAAGCTACACTTTTCATCACAACAATGTGCTGCTGTGGATATTTTTGACATGCCAAATACAGAGGAAGTAACGTCAGAAAATATCAACTGGTTTTAAAGTTAATTTGCAACCCTGACAAGAAAACTAGTAAACTTTCAGATTTTTGTCTTTTTTACTCTAGGTTCAACTTTTTCCCCTTATTTCATTTATTTTAAAGATTTTATTTATTTATTTGAGAGCCGGCATGAGTGGTGGGAGAAGGGCAGAGAGGGAAGGAGAAGCAGACTACCCACTGAGCAGGGAGCCTGACCTGGGGCTCTATCCCAGGATCCTTTGATCATGACCCTGAGCCGAAGGCAGATGCTTATCCAACCGAACCACCCAGGCACCCTTCTTTCCCCATTACTTAAAATTCATTCTTAAACACCCTGATTTTATCTTGTGTGATAGAATAAAAATCATGGTCTTTGTGAGTTCAGGTCCTCTGAGAAGCAGATTCCAAGATGGGGTTAGATGCACATGAGAGGGTAATGGAAGTGATGGATGAGGAGGGGAGGGCAGAACTAGGCAGGAAGACCCTTTAGATGGAAAAAAAGGTCCAACTCCTATGGAAGCAGAGAGGAAGGAGAGGTTGGGTAGTACCGAGTCTCAGACTGCCGTACAGTTCCCAGAGAAGTTTAGGCAGGCCAACAGGGAGTCTTTGAGCCAAATTACCCATTGAAGGAGTCTGGAGTTTCACACAAATAGACACATTTGTACCTCATTGTGGGGGTGGCCTGTGGGAATTGTGACCTTGGTGCCCGTACAGTGGTACATTCAGAGGGATAGCTATTAGAGCCAGAGTCAATTATGCTCATTACAGGTGGTATTTGGCTAGCCCAAGTTCAGGGCCACGACAGTCATTAAGATACACATTACAAGGAGATGGCTGGCTGGCTGGTTCCCTAAGTCTTTGAAACACAGAATGAGTGACTTTGGCATTTTCTTATACTAAGTTATACTCTCTGCAGGTATGCTAAGAGGCAATGTCTCAAGCAACTTAGGAGTGAAGCACATCTGCATTTGTGGGCAAATAATGCATATCACTTTCTGATTCCTAACACATGAAGAAATAGTTATTGTATGCATATTTAACTTCTCCAGATGAACTTTGGCTGGGGATACTCAGCTTATCTATTCTGCTGTACTTTGGTTTTGCTAATTATCTATTTCAGGTAAATATAATGAAGATAATAATATATTGCAAATGAGATACCAATTCAGAACATTTCACAGTATTTCCTTTGGAAGTATTGGCTCAACAGATTATAATTACTGGAAAGCAGAAATGTAAAGCTGTCATACAAATTGAAGTGTTTCTACTATTTCTCTGAGGCATGTAATCAATTCAGCGGAAGCAATCAACAAAACCAGTTGTTTATTGTTATGCAGTCCAAATTGCCTACTGGTTAACTGGGTTTCTTCAGATTTAATTGACTAGCTGCTGAGCTGCTGTGATAACATACCAGCGTACCTAAATGGCTTTTAAGGTGGTAAGATTGCTGAAAGGCCACTATGGCTAATATTAATGAGTAAAACTCCTTTCAATTATTTTACACTTTGAAATAAAGACACTATTGAATTGTAAAATGGTCAACATAGCCAGTAAGTTTAGATAATACAACAGTTTATTGATTTTTGGAATTACCTTGCTATAACTGAGGAGTGACTTAAATTTTGTCTCTGGAATCTTCTTTTTCAGTGTGCCCTTGTATTACCCGGGCAGAATAAACCCTGGATGCCCTCCCTGCTCATGGTAGGAGTTCAATGACTACTACTTTTTTTTTTTTTAAACTGAAGTATAGTTGATATACAATGTGACATTAGTTTCAGGTATACAACATAGTGTATACACTGTACTTTACAACTCTATACTTTATGTTATGCTCACAAAGTGTAGCTACCATCTGTCACCATATAACGCTATTACAATACCACTGACTATACCCTGTAGGAGGTACTTTTCATCCCTATGATTTACACACTTCATAACTGGAAGCCTATACCTTCAGCTCACTCATTTTGCTCATCTCCCCCACACTTTCTGGCAACCACCAGTTTGTTCTCTTTATTTATGGGTCTGTTTCTGCTTGTTTTGTTTGTTCATTTGTTTTCTCTTTTAGATTCAACATATAATTCAAATCATATGGTATTTGTTTTTCCTCTGTCTGATTTATTTTACTGAGCATAATACCCTCTAAGTCCATCTCTGTTGTTACGAAGGAAAAGATCTTATTCTTTTTATGGCCGAGTAATACCCCATTGTGTGTGTGTGTGTATATATTCCACATTTTCTTTATCATTCATCTATGTAGGTCAGTATTTGGTTTGCTTCCATGTCTTGGTTATTGTAAATAATGCTGTAACAAACATAGGAGTGCACATATATTTTTGAATTAATGTTTTTGTTTTCTTTGCTAAATACCCAGTAGTGGAATTACTGAATCATATGGGATTTCTATTTTTCATTTTTTGAGGAAACGCCATACTGTTTTCCATAGTGGCTGCACCAAATTACATTCCCATCAACAGTGTGTGAGACAAGGCAGGAAACAACAAATGTTGGAGAGGATGCGGAGAAAAGGGAACCCTCCTGCACTGTTGGTGGGAATGTGAACTGGTGCAGCCACTCTGGAAAACTGTGTGGAGGTTCCTCAAACAGTTAAAAATATACCTGCCCTACGACCCAGCAATTGCACTGTTGGGGATTTACCCCAAAGATACAAATGCAATGAAACGCCGGGACACCTGCACCCCGATGTTTATAGCAGCAATGGCCACAATAGCCAAACTGTGGAAGGAGCCTCGGTGTCCAACGAAAGGATGAATGGATAAAGATGTGGTTTATGTATACAATGGAATATTACTCAGCCATTAGAAATGACAAATACCCTCCATTTGCTTCAACGTGGATGGAACTGGAGGGTATTATGCTGAGTGAAGTAAGTCAGTCGGAGAAGGACAAACATTATATGTTCTCATTCATTTGGGGAATATAAATAATAGTGAAAGGGAATATAAGGGAAGGGAGAAGAAATGTGTGGGAAATATCAGAAAGGGAGACAGAACATAAAGACTCCTAACTCTGGGAAACGAACTAGGGGTGGTGGAAGGGGAGGAGGGCGGGGGGTGGGAGTGAATGGGTGACGGCACTGGGGGTTATTCTGTATGTTAGTAAATTGAACACCAATAAAAAATAAATTAAAAAAAAAAACAGTGTGTGAGAGTTCCTTTTTTTTCCACATCCTCATCAACATTTGTAGTTTCTTGTGTTTTTGATACTAGCCATTCTATCTGGTATAAGGTGATTATCTCATTGTGGTTTTGATTTGCATTACTTTGATGATTAGTGATGTTGAGCATCTTTTCATGAGTCTGTTGGCCTTCTGCATGTCTTCTTTGGAGAAATGTCTATTCAGGTCCTCTGTCCATTTTTAATTGAATTATTTGGGGGTTTTTTGGTGTTGATTTGTATAAGTTCCTTTTTTTTTTTTTAAGATTTTAAAAATTTATTCATGAGAGACACAGAGAGAGGCAGAGGGAGAAGCAGGCTCTTCACACGGAGCCCGATGCGGGACTTGATTCCAGAACCCCGGGATCACACCCTGAGCCAAAGACAGACACTAAACCGCTGAGCCACCAGGGAGTCCTGTAAAAGTTTTTTATGTATTTTGGATATTAACCTCTGGTTGGATATATGATTTGCAAATATCATCTCCCATTTAGTAGGTTGCCTTTTTGTTTTGTTGATAGTTTCTTTTGTTACGCGAACACCTTTTATTTTGGTATAGTCTCGACAGTTTATTTTTGCTTTTGTTTCCTTTGCCTGAGGAGACATACTTAGCTAAGTATTGTTAAGGTTGATGTCAAAGAGATTACTGCCTATGTTTTATCCAGGACTTTTATGGTTTCAGGTCTCACATCTAGGTCTTTAATCCATTCTGAGTGTATTTTTGTGTATGGTGTCAGAAAGTGGTCCATTTAAAAAAAAACTATTGTAGTAAGAACACTTAACATGAGATCTACTCTCTTAAAATTTTAAGTGTACAGGGATGCCTGGGTGGCTTAGTGGTTGAGCATCTGCCTTTGGCTCAGGGTGTGATCCCGGGTTCATGGGATCAAGACCTACATCAGGCTACCCGCCAGAAGCCTGCTTCTCCTTCTGTCTGTCTCTGCCTCTCTCTCTGTCTCTCTCATGAATAAATAAATAAAATCTTAAAAAAAAATTTAGTGTACAACACATTATCAATGACTGTAGGCACAATGTTGTACAGCAGATCTCTAGAGCTTATTCATTTTGCTTAACTGCAACTTTATTCCTGTTGATTAGTAATTCCCAGTCCCTGGCAACCACTATTCTACTCTTTGAAACTATGAATTTGACTATTTTAGACAACTAATATAAGTGAAATCATGCAGTCTTTGTCTTCCATGATTGGTTTGTTTTACTTAGCATGTTGTCCTCTAGGTTCATCCATGTCGTTGCATATTGCAGATTTCCTTCTGAATGATATTCCATTGTATGTATATACCACATTTTCTTTATACTTTCATCGGCTGAATGCCATTTAGGTTGTTTCTACTCTTTGTGAATAGTGTAGCAATGAACATGGAAGTGCAGTATCTCTTCAAGATCCTGATTTCAATTCTTTTGAATAAATATCCAGAAGTGAGGAATCTTCATACTGTTTTGCATAGTGGCTGCACCATTTTTCAGTTTTCCCAACACCATTTGTTGAAAAACTGTCCTTTCCCCATTGTGTATTCTTGGCACTCTTGTTGAAGATCAGTTAATTGCACATGCATGGATTTATTTCTGGGCTCACTATTCTGTCCCATTGATCTCCATGTCTCTCCTTAGGCCAGTACCATGTTGTTGTGGTAACAATTGCTTTGTAATATATTTCGAAATCAAGAAGTATGATACCTCTGGTTTTATTCTTCTTTCTCAAGACTGATTTGCCCATTCATGGTCTTTCGTGGTTCCATGTGAATTGTAGAATTATTTTTTTTCTATTTATGTAAAAAATTCCAATGGGGTTGTGATGGGAGTGCATTGAATCTGTAGATCATTTTGGATAGCTTTGATATTTTAACAATATTAAGTCTTCCAAACAATGAATACAGGATGTCTTCTCATTTGTGTCTTCTTTGATTTTTTCCATCAATGCTTTGTAGTTTCAGCACACGAGTCTTTTACCTCCTTGGTTAAACTTATTCCTTAGTATCTTATTCTTTTTGGTGCTATTATAAATTGAATTCTTTCAGTGTCCTTTTCAGATTGTTTATTTTATGTATAGAAACACAAGTGAATTTTGTATGTTGATTTTTGTATACTGCAGCATTACTGAGTTTATTAGTTCTAAGTTTTCTTGTGGAGTCTATAGTGTTTTCTATGTTTAATAAGATCATGTCATCTGCAAAAAGAGATGATTTTATTTCTTCCTTTCTAATTTGGATGTCTTTTTATACTTTTTCTTGCCTAATTGCTCTGGCTAGGACTTCCAATATACTATGTTGAATGAAAGTGGCAAAAGTGGGCATCCTTGCCTTGTTCCTGATGTTAGAGGTAAAGTTTTCAGTTTTTTACCACTGAGTATGCTGTTAGCTATAGGCTTTTAATATTTGGCTTTATTTCAATGACTGTATTTCTTGAAGAGAAAGAATGGAATAGACACTTTCAGTCTGTGATTCATTCTCAAAGTGTGGTTCCTAGACCTAGCAGCAACAGCATGCACCCAGGAACTTGTTAGAAGTACAAATCCTCTCAGGCTCACCCCAGACCTACTGAATCTGAAACTTTGGGAGTACAGCCAGCAGTCTGCATTCCAACAAATCATCCAGATGATTTTGATGCATGCTAGGAAGAAGTCTGGCTATCAGCATTTCCCATGTATATTTTTCAGAATGTGGCATATTAACAAGTGTTATGTAACAGAAGAGTTTTTTATTTTGAATACATTTGGGAACTTCTGAGCTAAAAAAAGCTAAATAGAACTCATGGACCATGCTCACAGAGGTCCCCTATGGGTCATTTCTCCTGATCCGTCACTAGTTACAGGAACCTGCTTATGTCCCACAAATAGCACATTTCATGTCCTTTCTCCAAAGAATCTAGTTTCTCATCCCTCTCAGCCATTCAGAGATAGTTCTCCTTCTATCATTCCAAAGTCCACCTTTCTTTTATCTACCCCAGTATGACTGACAGTGGGGAAACAGTGTAGTCTGCTGCCCCACTCACTCTACTGCAGGGTAATCACAGTAATTAATGAGCAACATATTAACCAAAGAGTAGGTTGTTCAGTCCTAAGTAACTACTCTTTTGGGACACAGTGAAATATATATTTAGAAAAAAGACATTTTTCTGCAAGGACACAGTCTTGCTAAAGACATAGCCAATTCCTATTTCTAAACTGAATGAAACATCTCCGTCTGAGGCATCTATATTTGTGCTATTTCAGTGGTTCAGTCCTCCCAAAATTAATGTGGAGTTATTTGCTTTACATTTCTCTGCAATGCAAAACCTAGCAAAGGCCTGCCCACAGAATAGATTCCAGTTTCCATTTTAAAATGCAGAAATTGGTTATGGGCCCCCAGATAGCAGCTTTTTCTTTTCAGCAACTTAGAATTCAAACTCTACCTCCAGCAACAGGAAGAAACTTCAGGCAGCTTAAATATACTGGTGTGTGCCTGATATAGGACTTATATGAGAGAGTCTAAATTACCTTTTCACTTAAGAAAAAAAATGAATATACTCCAAAGCTTTCAAATTTTAGTTTAGTTTCCCCGTCAGTTCGACACTATAAGCCAAAGAGCAGGAGGAGAACATGCAGAAAAAAGGATTATTCGACTCTAAAAAAACAATACTGTGTATCTTGTCTGCCTTTACTTGGATCAAGATATATCCCTATACAATAAAGTACAAACCTCTAATGGCTGCGTAGGAAAGAAGCCTTCCAAAGCACAGACCCTACAGAAAGTGGATAAAATCTGGGTGAGAAAGAACTTGGAAGTTAACTTAAGCATGATTTAAACCGTCTTAAAGGAAAACACCAAATTATGCAAAGTTGCTTGTGCCCTGTCATAATGAGAACAATTCAGTTCCAAAGGAGAAGGGGCATTGATTTAAGGATTGTTGGCATGGGGAACAATAGATGACGTGTCATCCCTTTATATCCTATAATAAGTGCGTGTCATCCCAGTCTTTCCTCCAGTTCCTCTGACTCAAATTCATGCATTGTTAAAAACTTATTAAAATGAACTGAATCAGAGCACTGCAGACAACAAAAATAGAGACAGTTTTTGACGCCAAGCCAAATAATTTTGGCTCTTCTTCCCAACGTTCATGTAAACAAACTGTCAGACACCCATACATGCGAATGGAAAATTATTCACAAAGCAGGCCAATCACTGAGGTTCTCAGAACAGTTCTAACAGCAGGGAATTAACTCACTGACATGTTGTCTGTGGAGGGCTGTTCCTTTCCTTAGTGTCATGTCATATTAACAGGTATTTCATTTTATGTTGTCCACCATGGAACACAAAACTCTCATGTAAATTATAGTAATTAAAACCCAGGTCTTTCTAAGCAGAAACAATAAGCCTTTTCCTCATGTGCTGCTGCTTCTTTCTCCATGTGGAAAGGAGATGCAGAATAATTGTCCCAAAAGTTTGGAGGTCAGATCTTAGGAAATAATAATCAATAAAGCAATCACAATTATCACATGATTTCCCTCATTTGTGGAAAATAAGAAATAGTGAAAGGGACCAATAGGGAAGAGGAGGAAACTGAGTGGGGAAAAATTGGAGAGGAAGACTCCTGACTCTGGGAAACAAAGGGTTGCAGAAGGGGAGATGGGATAACTGTGTGATAGGCATTAAGGATGGCACACGATGAGATGAGCACTAGGTGTTTTACTATATGTTGGCAAATTGAATTTCAATAACAAAAACATACTTGGTAAAGCAGTCACATCTATTAAAAAGATGGTAAAGGGGAAGAAAAGGGGGTGTAGAGCACCAAAAATTCATACAGGAGCTAGAAGAAACTGAATCTAGGGAGATGACCACATTAAAAACATAACTGGATTTTAAAAGTGCTCAATAAATACATGCTAAAGGTTTTGTCACAATTGGGTAACAGTTATAGATTGTAATGGATCCATGAAACAAAAAGTTTTAGTTGTAGTAGAGATTGCCAAATACTCTCCAACATCTGTCCTCCCATCTTTTATAGCATAGGATTTGTAGCTGACTACGTGGCCCACTAGTTTGTCTACATAGCCCAGGCCCTAGAAGCCAGCTGTGACCTAGAGGGATGCACACAGGGGGATGCGGGCAGAAGTGGCACATGCATCTCCCTGGCTGCCCCTGAAGAGAAGAAGCATGCCCTCCACTTCCCTTCTGTCCACAGGTTGAAATGTGGATGAAGATGTAGGTACAGCTGAGGGCAAACCTTAATGATGAGGACCCATAAGACAGAATCCAGGGTCCTGAGACCATGGTGTTGTCAAAGCAGCTCCTGACCACTCACATATAATTAGAGAAATAAACTATCTTGTTTAAGTAATACTGTTTAGATTACCTGTCATAAAAGCTGAATGTATATTCTATTGATGCAAGGTATGTTTGTTTAAAATGAAGGATGTAGAATTCTAATCCTCTACAATGAAGCTTGGTAAAATGACAGCCCCAGGCCAAATCTGGCCTGCTGCTTGTTTTTGTAAACAACATTTTACTGAAATACAGCCATGTTCATTCATGTCTATATTGTCTCTGGCTGTTTCCATACTATAATATCAAAACTGAGGAGTTGTGACAGAGACTGTATGGCCTACAAAGCCTAAAATATGTATTGTCTGGCCCATAACAGGAAAAATGTCCATGCTATCGAGGGAAAGAAAAAGAAAACCTAGTCATCCAGTACAAGTCAGGAAAGAGGGAGAAACAATAGAAAATCGAGAAAAAGAAAATTTAAAATAGAAAGTTAGGAATATAACTAAATGTTGTGGTGGTTCAAATTAATGTGAGTGGGCTGAAGTCCTCCACTAAACATGTTGACACTCATCAGGTAAGACAATGAGTCACATCCGGAGTTGTCAGGAAATCTGGGGCATTTGGATAAATTAGATGATTAATTAGAGAAGCAACAACAGAAGGGATTTGTTGTAGGTAGAATTTTCCTAGGAGAAGAGGAACTTTACTTTCAAGAAATTCTGTGTGAAAAATTCCAGGTAGCTATTAGTAAGCTAACTCAGAGAATCAGTAATCATTTCAGCTGAAGAGAAAAAGACAGGGAGAACAGGCAGTCTTGCTTCTCCAGTGATCTAATGGCCCTTGGTGAAATAGTCTCAGGGAAGAGTGGCTATCAGAGAGGTAGAAGGGACACAAAAGCCAGTTCCTCCAAAAACACAAGCCAAGTCAACTGATGGAATTAAGGGCTTGGAAATCATCTAATTAGCATATACTATCTGCCAAATTTATTCCTTTACATTTAATAAAAGAAATGTATACTTAAGTATCCTAAAGAGCTCTTAACCACTGGAGAAATGCTGAGAAGGAGCCATGATTCTAGTTATGGGTAAAGGACAAACTCGCATCCTCTGGGGGTTACCCAAGGGCGAAAATGGTAAGGAAACCTGTCTTTGAGCTTCTCTGGGCTTCTGTGTGTTTGTCTTGCCAGGAGGAGCATGCTAGCATTCTTGTCATTGACTGCGGCCTTGGTCACGCCTCTTTCAGGGAGCACTTGACTGGACTTCCTCCTAATGCAGCCACCTGCTATGATGTCATCTCCCCGGCTTCAACCATTTCCACCAGAAAAGATTACACAATTGCCCAATTACCTACAGAACCAAATAAGGAGATGCTGACATGAATGGAGCAGCTGCTAGGGCAGGCATGGGGAGGGGGAATGGGGATGTAGGGAGGGCACCCTGACTCTCCTCTCATGCCTCCTTAGAACTAGGAGTCTCCAAATTTGTGATTCAGTAACACTTTAAATCCAGTGTCAGAAAATCATTCATTCATTCATTCATTCATTCATTCAATCCAGTGTCAGGGTGAATTTTTCTGGGATGCTAGAGGTTATAATTTGAAGAACTACTCTTATTATTAGTTCAGTTCAATAAGTATATCCTAAATGTTACCTGTATGTGAGGTATTATGTTAAGTATCAAGGATGCCAAGATGGATTAAAATATGTCCCCTGCCTTTGATGAACTTATACCTAATGGAGAGAAAAAAATTCAAGAATAAAACTCCCTCCATTCTCCTTCCACCACTTTCCCCTAATGCACAAATATAGACATATATGCACAAGTGTGCCAACTATTGGTCCCACATTTAGTTCTATAACTATTACAGTACTTAGGTTGGAGTGGACCCCAGAAACCATGGGTCCCTTCCGGTTTCCAAAATCAGTTGTTTTTGGAAGCAAGGGGACAGAAAATATGGATTTTGTGTTGTTTATAAGCTAAATCTGTTTTGCTGGTATTTTAGCATTACTTAAAAAGGGAAAAATTTGTCTGGTTTAAAAAAATAAAATTGGGGCACTAGGGTAGGCTCAGTCAGTTCAGCCTCTGACTTTTGCTCAGGCCATGATATCAGGGTCCTGGGATCAAACCTCTCAGTGCATCCCAGTTCCTGGCTCACTTGGGAGTCTGCTTGTCCCTCTGCCCTTCCCCCACCCCTGCTTGTACTCTCTCTCACTCTCTCAAATCCCTTAAAGTCCCTTAAAGTCAGTATTTAATTTGTGCTATTTTTCTTGAAACTGGTTCTAACATTTTCTGGCACCCAACACATACTGCTTGAGTAATATACTAATGAAAAATCACATTTCAGTATGGAAGGGACTTGAACTCATTTTCAAGTGTTTTAGAGTTTTTGTTCATTTGTTTCTAGATTACTAATGGCTTTCTGAAAAAACAAAACAAAACAAAACAAAAAAACCCTAAAAAAAGCTCTCCCCTTTCCCCCTGCAAAAAAACTCCTCTACTTTCAAACTTTCAGTGAAAGGAAGGAAGGTTAATCAAGAAGATTTGGGACAAATTTTCCTGTCTTAGAGGTGCAATTTTGAGTTTCATTGACCACTTTCAGAGTTCTATTTGGCCCACAACCAATGTGTTTTATGCATAGCAGAACTAAGTGAAAGTCATTCAAGTTATGATGGTTGTCCCTCTGCTGACAACTGTCAAATTTGTCATCAAAGGGTTGCATGTTGTAGGATGACCTTGGGCAAAATTACCAAGGAAGTACAGGTTATCTTTGACCCCTCTCACTTTTTCTTTCCAGTCCTTCTGCCCTTTTCCTAGTTAACCTTCACCCTTCCTTAATATGACCAGTCTTCCCATGACTGACTGACAGCCCCAACCCCATTATATCTCATCAACCCCAGACTGGTTTTCACTGCCACTTGTTCCTAACAAAATCCTGTTTTTTATGTCATATTTCCTTAAAGCCCATTCTCCTCCAAACATTCCTGGAGCCAATCTGCTCAGGTAGAGTGAGTCAATGTATTTGTCCCTGTTAAATGTCTTAAAGCATTGCATTGGCAGCTTCACTGAATTTAGTTTGAGCTTATACCCTCGGATTTGATCAAAGGTCAGAATAATAAGTGACTATGGGAGAATGATCTTGCATCTTTTCCTAGATTACTGTTGAAAAAAAAGAGTTCATTTTTCCATTTCCTAAACACAAGGGTCTTTTTTTAAAATTTAGTATCAGAAAAATGTCTCTCTCCTGAAAAACCGGTGTCTTTTAACAGGCCATAATCAAATAATGAATCGTAATAAAAAATTCATTTGACTAGTTTCAGGAAACTTGGAGCTCAATCAATGTGTAAGCATAGTCTGGATTTGTGGCATATTTATTCCTTTCTGTGGTCTCTATACTAATGGTCTTAGGAGAAATGTCTCTTTTATTATGTGCCACCTCATGTTTTCCTAGAAGTAAACAAAATATAAAATTGATCATAAAATGTTATTCCTCCCAGAAGCAGATTTGCAATTTCCCAGAATCACATAGCAGCAAATGACTTAACAAAAGCAGTGGTTGTTATGATAACTGGGGACATAACATGGCCTTGGAGATTATTTTGGGATGGTGGTTTTTGGTGTCCCCCAAATTACAGTCCCAGGGTACTGCCTTAACAGGCCCACTCTCAGGCCTGGCCCAGGTAGATCCTGTCTGTTTTGCCTGTGTCCGGTAGGGAAAGTTTGGTGAAAGCCTCCTGGGAGCTCAGATGGTTGGCTTGAAAGAGCTATTCAAGATCAATGTAGAAAGCATGTCAATTTATAATCTAGTCTAGTCTAGAAGGTTAAACAGGAAGACCCTGGGAGGGGGTGCAGAGGGACAGGGGGCTTATCAACAAACTCTTCTGATATAAATATTCAAACCTAGTTTTCATTGGTCACAGTGCTATTTTTGTGTCTGAAATGATGCCCTGTGGGAAAAAAATCAGGGCAACTAGGGCATGGCTGTGAACACCTGGGACTTTATAACAGTTCTAGTTCTAAGTAAAGGTTCTGTTTCTTTTATTCATCCACCTACCCCCCAACCTAATTCCAAGCTAGTTCCCACTTAACTCAGAAGAAAACCTTCATTTAAAAAGCACCTTCACTGTGGATCTCCTTTACATGATGTAAAATGATCTCTTTTAGAATTTAATTCTGCACAGCTGGACAAGCAAGGGGGCGACGCAGGTTGCCACAGAAACTGCTGTTGGTGCTAGGAGTCTTTATACTTTGCTCCTAAAAATAAGATGTAAAATGTACTGAGGGTGTGATTAGTGCAGCACAGAAGGGAATTTCTAAAAGGAGAGCCAAGCCTCCCACCCCCACAGGCACGGGGGTGTTCTTCATAGCTGGAGGACAGGACAGAAATCCAGGAGCAGATGCTTAACATGGCTCCTCCCTCAAAAGGTGCAGGGAAAGACAAATGGGAAAAAGTGGCTTTTGAAGAAGAACACAGTCTTGAATCAAGCATAATTCACAGGAATTTCAAGTTTGGGATGTCCTAAAATCACCCAGGGAGGAAATACTGTTCTTCCTAACCTACAAAAAAGCTATAGAAACTTGGCCAAGAATCTGGATCAGAACATTGTAGCCTGGTGTCTTGCCCAGTGCAAGATGCCGTCTTGCTCCACTTTTGTCAGGTGGTCCTCCAGTCAGTTGGGACATGTTCAGTAACCTTTATTTCCTTAGGAAACATCTAAAAGCTGGGCCTCTCTGTCTAAATATTGTTGGAATCTGCCTTTCTGTAATGTGCACTCACTTGCTTTTGTTTACCTTCTGGAGCAACCAAAGAAAATCAATTGCCACATTATTTTTTTGGTCTTAGTATGATAATACTTCACTTACTACCAAAGTGGAACAATTAACACAAATGTCCACCACATAGCTCAGCAAGGCTCAGCAAACTGAAAAATCAGTCCATTTCACAGATCTCTGGCTTCAGTGCAGAATGACATGCCATTAAAACTGCATCATTTCATGATTACATGCAGAGAATATGTATGTACTCTCCAGCATATTCAGCATCTACCATATGCCAGGCATTGTGCTAAGCGCATACATTATTTCATTTTATCCAGTTACATGAGGTAACTAGTTTATTATTCCCATCATATAGAGGAAATTCAGTTCAGTCTGAATGGCAGCATCCTCATGGGTGTGTGCACACAGTAGAGTAGCAAGGGCATAGACTCTAAAGTCAGAGGGGGTTGAGCTCATTGAACACCAGTTCCTCGACTTGCTAAATTTGTGATCTTGGATAAGTTATATAACCTGTTTAAGCTGCAGGTTTCTAAAAACTGGGTTAATAAAATGTCGTGAGTTAGTAAAAGTAAAGAGAAGTACATGCTTAAAATGTCAAATGTAAAGTGGGTGCTCTCAATAAACCCCAATTCTCCTTCCCTTCCCTTTCAGTCCTAGAGGACCTCACCGCCATTATTGTATGCCAGAGCTGTCAATCAAAAGTCACCTTAGATCCATGTGCAATCAAACCTGGAGAAGCTATCTGTATAGATATTGAACAGTCTGAGCAAATGAACCATTAAATGACTAAATCCTTTGCAAACAGAATATAGTGAAATGATATAAGCTGTTAACATAGAACAATTTACCTCCTTCAAGGAGGTAATATGGAAATCTCACTGACTGTTAAAATGGAAGGAAAAAAAAATAAAATGGGAGGTTGCAAATATAATCTTTAGTTGATCAGCTATATGCCCAGAAAGAGAGAATGAATGTAAAAAGATAATCAGGACTCTCCATCATGACACCGTATAAGATAGTCACATTTTTATCCCCATTGTGCATATTTAAAAAACAAACAAACAAACAACAACAACCCTGAAGCATAGAGAGGTTACGTAACTTGTCCAGGTAAACTAAGCAAACAATGATGGGGCCAGGATTTCAGTTCCAGGTAGTATGGCTCCAAAGGGCTTGCTCTTACTGACCCTTCTGTCCTCTCGGAGTCTACTGTATTTTTTGGTCATTTACTTTTTTTCTCTTCACTGTGCTATATAAGCTCCTCATGGACAAGATCTCATTCATTTTAAAATTTCCTGCAAGGTAGCTTTGCATATAAAGGGTGTGTCATTTCTTAGTTGCAAAGGACAGAGTTGCACACTCTAGCTAGTGTAAGTAGAAAATAAAGGAAGCAAATGATTTTAGTAGCACACATACCGAGGACCATAGCATCAGGGTGAAGGTTATAGAGACTGCAGGAATGTGCAAATTCTACCATCCTGTGGGGTTACCAGATGAAGGCAACACCACAGCTCACTGCTGCCCCCCAGAACACACTAGCTTGTAGCTGAACCTGGGTTCTGGCTGCCTCTGGGTGCCCACATCTTTGCAGTCACATTCCCCAGAATGAATTTGTATAGTACTAGCTTAGGCAAGGCACCAGTTTCTGAACTGAGGTGTTACATGTTTCTGATTGGGGTGGCCTCCATCACTCTGGGGTGGCCTCTATCACTCTCACATGCTGGTGTCTGGCTGCATGGAAGGTGGGAAATAGTTTCTGTCTTCCGTAATGAGAAGGACAGGACTCAAGAGATGGAGAATTTCCCAACATAGGAAGGCTGCTCCAAGGAGTAGGGCAGCCAAAAATACATTAAGTGTCTACCCCATCTGGGCTTGAATAAGGTGTTTTTTTCCCTTCTAACTTTCCTAAATCTTTTTTGCCTGAGAAGTAGATTGTCTGAAATATTGAGATGACTTTCCAGTGGCTGATTAAGAAGAAATGTTTAGAGTTCAGAGAAACCTCAGAAGTTTCCAATTCTATAGTTTTTTTGGCATTGATTTAGTAGGACACAGATAAAGGTAACCTAGCCCATTTAGCTGCTATAAGGGGTAATTAGCAACCTAAATGGTGCCAGAATCTTTAAATGGACTCCAATCTCTCCTCTATCCTCCTCACCTCACTTTAAAAAAAAAAAAAAGGCAGTTATGTTTTTCTTCCTGTTCATCTAGAGCCTATTGATTCCTATCTACTGATTATAAAGTTTCACTATTTTTGTTGATGTTTTACTGATTTATAAATTCATATCAGAGAGAAAATATATGTGAATGAAGGAACACTGAGTTAGCATAATAAAAAAGGTCTTTGAAAACATTAGGTATTTAAAATAGTAATTATTGTTATGCACAATACCATATTATCAAAGTATAATAAAATGAGATTTATTAACCAAATGCATTCTAATAATCTGCTATTTTGACTAGAAATTTGGAGATATAGCAAAATTCTAGAACTATGACTGCTTTAGTTTGGATTCCCCAATTGTACACAATGACTTAAGTACAGGTAGTTGATTTGATCAGAGTGAAGAAATGAGACAAAGAAGGGAGGGCAGCCAACAAAGGACATGTTATCAACCCAGCTATCAATGTGGGAGGCTGAGCTAGAGGAACTTGAGGAACCAGCTTAGATCTCACTCATACCTCAGAGTTATCCTACCTAAGAAGGTGAGGGAGTGCTTGGGGGCTGCTCTCAGGCAGTGCGCATTTTCCTGCCTGCTGACCATCACAAAGTGATGACAGTAAAGTTGCATCTGGGTGGTTCTTGTAGCAAGAGTTCTTGTCCTCAGGTAAAGAAATGGAGGTGCTAGCAGTTGGAAATCATGCTAGAGTAACTTGGTGAGTTTGGGGACTGTGGGCAGGACACCAAGAATGTCTGCCACCATGATTCCTAACTGAACTCTTAAAACTCGACTTACATAAGATGTTGACCTAGTAGTTAATCTATCTGTTAGGAGAAATATGTTTTCTATTAGGACAAATGTTTTCTAAAGTTTCTATGATATTCTCCAGTTTCCTCATCTGTTTAAACCCTGCGGCCCCAGAGTTAATGCTTGCTTGTTGTTAATAGTATGATATAAATGGAATGTTTAATGCTTCTGCTATGAAGGGAAACTTAAGTTCTAGGATATTATTTGTAGTATATGGTATCAAAATACCTGATTTCTTGGTAGGATCTTTTGGGATGTTATTATGACTCTATTCCAGTACATTTTATTGCAATAATTTCCTAAGCCATGGGTAAGAAAAGATGCTTGTTACAGATTTATAGAGAAAGTGGAGACTGGGAGATGTTACAAAAACATTTTTTCATAATAAGAAACCATTCTGGGCCTATAGCTTGACCAGGGAGACAGAGAGAAGCAGATGCCCCCCATTGAGTATGGTGCCAGAGACAATGTGGGGCTCAGTCCCACAACCCTGAGATTAGGACCTGAGTCAAAAATCAAGAGTCAGATGCCCAAATGACTGAGCTACCCAAGAAGCCCCTAGTGCCAGTTATTTTTATCTGGGTTATTTTTCCTTTCTTGCATAAAGTGGTTGGGATTGTTCCGTGGCTTTAGAAAAACAAATAGACAAGAACTTTTTTGGTTTCTCTTCTTATCTAGGGTTGCCAAATTTAGCACACAAAAATATAATACATACTGTTAAGTCTGAATTTCAGATAAACAGCAAATAATTTTTTAGTATAAGTATGTCCCATGTAATATCTGGGATATACTTGTGCTAAAAGTACCTGTTGCTTATCTGAAATTCAAATTTAACTGGACAAACTATATTTTATCTGGTGGCCCTAGTCTTAACCCACTTTAAAATCTGTTTTTGCTTTTATTATGTGACTGACCTACCAGCAATAACTGCAGTTCAATTTCCATTTTCAGCTCTTAAGGCCAAGGAGATACAGGCATAATCTCATCATTTATGGTGAAAATGCAATTATTACAGCAGATGTACTTCATTTGAGAAAGTTTTCTCTTGCCTTTTTCTTTTGAGACTGAAGTATTTCTAGGATTATGTGGAATAATAAAATGAAAAGTGTAATTATTATGGTGTTGAGTTGTGGAATGGAAATTAAAAAATCTATTACTAAAGGCAATTCTCATCCATCACATATGGCCTTTGTGATTAGTTTGTATGTAATCTGCTATACTCAAGGAGTTTTATATACTGTCTGTTATAATAAAAGTAATTTAATATGGGGTGCCTGAGTGGCTCAGTCAGTTGAGCATCTAACCCCTTATGTCAGCTCAGGTCATGACCTCAAGGTCATGGGATCAAGCCCTGCATCAGGCTCCACACTCAGTGGAGAGTCTGCTTCTCTCCCTCTTCCTCTGGCACAAAAAGGCATTAGAAGGCATAGCTGATGCCAGGTTGGAGATAGATGCTCTATGAGGAGGGGGTGCTATCCTTCAGGATGTAAATCCAATGCCATTTTATAGTACTATGTCCCAAATAGGGAGACTACATGGGGTAGGAAGCCAAGGGATAGCAGCAGGAACAGTACTATTCTCCATCATTACCAAGGACCCACTTGGGGACTTTGTGCTTCCCATTCTCACAACTTTTGGCTCTGTGGGTCTGGAAGTCCTTCACATCAAAAGGATGTTTCCAACAGAGAGTATATGAAGATACCCACTAAACTTATTGCTATGGCTGCCATTCGGTCACTTAAGGCTGGCTCCTTGTGCCAGTAGACCAGCAGATACACACAAGACTTCTCACACTGCCAGGTGCAGTCCACCCTGAGCATTATGAAGAGGTAAGCCTGATACAAAATGGGGGTAAAAGGAATATATTTGGTACTTAGGCTATCTACTAAGGCATCCTGTGGTTCTCTCACACCCAATATTAACTGAAAATGGGCAGACGTGAGACAGTAAGATGAAGCCCAGACGTGGATGTAGGTCACTGCACAAGCGAGCCACTTAGTAGAAGTACACACCAAAGACCCAATATTAACTGAAAATGGGCAGACGTGAGACAGTAAGATGAAGCCCAGACGTGGATGTAGGTCACCGCACAAGCGAGCCACTTAGTAGAAGTACACACCAAAGACCAGGGGAATCTAGAATAGGTGCTAAAGGAAGGTGGTAATGAACAATGGTTATAGCTTGGGGCCAAATGCTGCAGGAGAAACCTGCTTTCTTCCTCTAACCTTCCTCCTATAAGCTTCTGAAGAAATTGTGAACTAGAATCCTAGAGAACTTATATCTAGATGGAATGAGCTTAATGAACTGGAAGGCAGTGGATCTGAGCACTGCACAGGATGAACTGTAATAGATGCTGCTGGTGCTCCATCCACTCAGATAACCTATATTATACTTACACACATACAGTCTATTTTCATCAAGTCCCATGGCTAGAATGCTTGGAAGGTCATATACTCCCTTCCTGGGGACAATGATAGTCTGTTAGAGGTGAGACAACTTTGTATGATTTTTACTCCACAGCACCCCCCTCCCTACCTCTGTACCTCTGTCTTTACACACACACACACACACACACACACACACACACACATACACTAATGAATCAGGCCAAAGCTAGACCTGAGACCACATCCTTGCTCAGTGCCTTCCTCTTTCCTTACAGATTTTTTTCCTGAAGATTATTCCCGCAGTAGAACACATTACCCAAACCCCTCTTGCAGGCTCTGATGCTAGAAATCTAACCTGATACTTTGTCATTTCTGACTCCAGGAGGCAGAAACTATTTTTAAGTTGACTTAGACCAAATACAAGACTAATTCAATGATAGGTGGATCTTGGAAGAGAATCCCATGGTATAATTACAGGAGATTAAAAAAAAAGAGTACCTCCCTTCCAAAAAGATATTAAACATAGGTTAAGCCTAAACACTGGAGAAAATAGAATTGAGTAATAGTCGATCTCAAAAACCAAATATGAATTAGCAATGGTAGTGCTATTGTTTAAAGTATTGTTAAAAACAGAGATATATTGAAGAAATTTGATGTCTGAACAGCCAGGAATAAATTTTCCAGTATTTTCTGAATTGGTCAGACCCTTAATAAAAGAGTATACCCTTTTTGGTTAACACAGAGCATGGAGAAACTAGACACCTTGTATGATAGTCACAAAATTGACTGTAAGTACGAAGAGTAGGTTCTGTATGTGGAAAAGATTTTTGGGGGAGAGAAGTATCTTTTTCAGGGAGCCTTTATCATTGACTTTGTTTAGAATTGTCAGTGATCAAACGGTGAATAATAACAAAAATTGGACTCATTTTTAGTCAGTTTTATGACTATTTAAAAATTCTCTATAAACAATACAACTTCTATTGTGTATGCCTAGGTGGTTTGCTCACACCTCCCTGCACTTGGCATGACAGAGATGCACACACATGACAAAAGACTGAGATAAAGTAACAAGAATGTCTGAGAATAGTGCCATGCAAGACATGGCTTATGTTATGATATTGGTTTATGACAAGATAGGTACAGAAATTGAGAGGAAGATCTTAGTTATTTCTTACAGCAATTTGATTCTGCTGATATCCAGTATTGTCTTCTAATAATTCATTTTCTTTGTATTTTACAGAACTACTGGTCTGCAACAATGTTAAATTGTTTTTTTTAAGATTTTATTTATTGGGGTGCCTAGATGGCTCAGTTAGGTGTCTGCCTTTGACTCAGGTTATGATCCCGTGGTCCTGGGATGGGGCCTTGCATTAGGGTCCCTGCTCAGCTGAGAGCCTGCTTCTCCCTCTCACTCTGCTGCTCCCTTATTTGTAATTTTCTCTCTCTCTCTCTCTCTCTCTCTCTCTCTCAAATAAATAAATAAATAAATAAATAAAATCTTTAAGAAAAAAAGATTTGAGAGACAGCGAGAGAGTGAGAGAGAGCGGGAACGGGGGGAAGGGCAGAGGGAGGAGAAGCACACTCCCCTTGAGCAGAGAGCCTGATGCAGGGATCGATCCCAGGACCCTGAGATCATGACCTGAGTGGAAGTCGGATGCTTAACTGTTTAACCAACTGAGCCACCCAGGTGCCCCACAATGAGAAGATTTTTAAAAATCATTCTTTACTCCAGATACTTTGAGAAAATTAGTTGATATCTCCTGCTGAAATACAAGATACACGTGAAAGTCTCTTGATTAAACAAGATGGTGAATAAATCTGTGAATCTAAAAACATAACAAATGGCTGGGCTTAAGAATGGACTAGAAGTCAACAAAGCTGATTATATCAGAACATAGCAGGTTATATTAGCACAATTTTAAACATTAGGTTCTATCCTGGAACAGACTTAATATGGTTTTCCCATATTCCCATATTAGTATGAAGAAGATGAAGATGTGAATATTTGGATGGCTGGTTGCATTATTTGTTTATCTGAAGGCAACAGATTGGAACCAGATAATTCCTTGGGAAGAGTGCTCACCTTGACTTAATAGGGCAGAATCTGGGTAATTGGAAGGATGCCAAGAATAAAATTAATACTATATGGATGATAATGTGCAAAAAAGAGTAGGAGGGATTCTTTGTTAATTCCAGAGCAGTAATAACTGAGATGACTAAGGCAGTATATAATGGAAGACATTTCTGATGGAAATAATTAGGAGATGAATGAAAGCGTCAATCTCTTAGTGACAGGGATTTCTTTCTATCCTAATTTTAGTCCTGATTCTTCTTTGGTTCTTCTGTTGTCTGAAATCTTCTTAAAACAGTTTGGCATTTCCTTTTCAAAAATGCCACCAGGCATCATGATTCAAGCAGCAACTTAGCCCCACAATGTTAATTTTCTCTATAGCAGAGCACAGTAGAGAAGGAAGGAATGTTTATCTCGCAAGGAAGTTTAAATCTATGACTTTTATAATTTCTATGATAGATCTTCTGGGGTACAATTATTAGTCATCTTCACTTCATTATTCATCCATTCATTTCATACTTTATGGTGTATTAGGAAATAATTCTTTGGCAAATGAATGGACTAGATGAATAAAAAAGATTGGAATAAATCTGAGTCTGAGGAATGCTAGATATTCTTGCCTATGGTAAAAAAAAAAAAGGAGAATTTTTTTTTTTCCTTTTCAAATCTATCATGTTGGAAAAACAGTCTGAGAAATCCATTGTTCCAATCACTCAGGAATCAACTGGGCAAAAAAAAAAAAAAAAATGGAGGTCTATCAGGGTCCAAATGCTTTATGATTAGAATGTTTTTTATGAATAGGCAGGTTTTACTGACTTTTTGAAAAAGAGATCAGAGATACTTTTTACATAATCATATTTACTGCAAAAAACCACTTTTGATCTAATGACCCATTATCCAGTGTTCTGCCTGTGGTCAAGTTGCTACTATGTCATAAAACACTGTCATATTTTTAATAAAAGTTATATTAAAAATGACTCTTCTATTAAATAGCTATCTTATGACCTTGTTCAACAGCCAGTTTCAGTGTATAATTAATCTTGCCTCCATGAAATTCTTTGTATGCCTAGCTTGAAGTTTTCAGGTAATCATCGAATTTCTTTATACAACTTTTTTTTTTTCTTTTTAAAGGTTTATTTATTTGAGAGAGAGAGAGAGAGTGCATGCACTTGAGAGGGAGGAGGGGCAGAGGGAGAGGCAGAGGGAGAGGGAGATGGAGACAAGGAGACTGCCTGCTGAGCAGGGAGGACAACTGGGGACTCTATCCCAGGGCCCTGAGATCAAGACCAGAGCTAAGTAGGTGGCTCAACAGACTGAATCACCTAGGCATCCCCTATAGCTTCTTTAAAGAATGACTTTGGTAACATGTGACTGTAGGACAATGTATGGGACCCATACTCACAACTATTTGTTGGTTTTCTGATTAAACTTGAAACTTGGTGGGTTTTTCTTACCCATCTATATACCACAGGAGGCAAAGCAGGACTCTCTTGATGGAAGAAGCAAAGCAGAACTTGTGGGACGAGACAGGAGGAAATAAAAATGTCAGAGGTGGCTGAGTGTCCTGAGATTTTAACCGCCATGGAGGGCTTTAAATTTCTAAGGTTTCTTTTTTCTTTTTTAAGATTTTATTTATTTATTCATGAGAGACACACAGAGAGAGGCAGAGACACAGGCAGAGGGAGAAGCAGGCTCCATGCAGGGAACCCAATGTGGGACTCAATCCCAGAAATCCAGGATCATGCCCTGGGCTGAAGGTAGGCACTACACTGCTGAGGCACCCAGGCATCCCAATTTTTAAGGTTTCTTATCCGTAATCCAATACTTCCCTGTAGCTAATAATTTCTGACAGTTTTTCATGCATTATTTCCAGAGGGAACATTGCTTTTAACAACAAGCACCATGTTATATCAAAAGAAAGACCCGTACAAATACAAGTGGGTGAATGTAGAACCTACCAGTTCACATGTTAATTATTCTTGATGAGGTAAAGTGTGGGTGAGATGAATAAAGTTTCAGACTCAGTTTCAAATAGCTGATAGATCTCCACAGACTCTGTCAACATGTATGTGGTATGTAGTATATTTTCATTGATCATAGTTTATGGAAAACATCTTTAAAAGTATGCAGCATAATCTACTGAACATAAAATACAGGATCCTTTTTTCCCTTAACTAAGTTAGAGCTCTTTTATTGAGAGAACCTTAATAAAGGATTCTAATTTGGCATTAAATGGCACAATAAACTGTGCACATAAAATTTTACTTTTCCCCCTACAGCTCTTGAAATCTAAGATGTAACAAACTGTTGGTAATCGTCATCAGTTAATTGTTATTTGCAGCTCAGTGTATAAATGAAATTTATGTGGGATTTCCCCCAAATACTTTAAGAAAAAAAATATAGGTTCAAATACTACTGTAGTAGAAAGGTTGGCTTTTGGATTCTGTGACCAGGGACTCTGGGATTCCTCTATATTCCTATATATAATCTTGCTCAATTTCGACCTTTAAAGTCACAGTTAATCTCTATTTTTATTCCTTTTTTGGTTTGCTTTATTCTTGTTTTTGAAAATTAAACCATTAAGTGAGTCCAGATTTCTCCTTACACACTTAGATTGAATGTGGTGTATAGCATCTTATATAGCATCCCACTGAAGGATGATTACCATACTAAATATTTTTCTTGATTAATTTAATTGCTGTCACTCTTATTTTGTATTAACTAAGTAAGCATAAATGATGCATATTATTTTTATTACACTTATTATATTTCTAGAAAGAGGTACAATTTGTATTAGGAATTTTTACAAACTTCAATAAAATGCATTTTAATCATACAATAAAATAAGTTTTACTTTGTGAAAATTCCAAACAGAAAGACATGTCAATGAAAACTAAATTTATTAATTTTAAGGATGTATTTGAGAGAGAAACTGAGCACAAGTGGGAGGGGCAGAGGGAGAAAGAATCTGAAGCAGACTGTATGCTGAGTGTGGAGCACGACGTGGTATCACATCTTACAGCCCTGAGATTGGGACCTAAGCCGAAAACCAAGAGTTGGTCGCTCAACCCACTGTACCACCCAGGTGCCCCTCCTTTGTCACTTAAGAAATTTAATGATTGGGCCAGTTCATGCATTTATCACGTTTAAAGTCTAGCACTCTTTTTTTCCATAATGAGAAAGAAATGTCCATTTTTCTTGGCTAAACAATTTTGCATAGAGCACTTTTTAAAAAATTAGTATTAAAACAGAAATGGTAGACTCTCGGGCATGCCATGCATATTGGTGGTCAGCTTAAAACTACCTGTGTGTGTTCCCTGGTTTCAGTAGTATTTGAGCACAGAAGTCACCTCTCAATAGATGTGAGGATGAGTAGAGACCTCTTTTTTTTTTTAAACAAGATTTTATTTATTTATTTGACAGAGAGAGAAAGAGAGAGAATAAGCAAGGGGGAGCAGCAGGCAGAGGGAGAGGGAGAAGCAAGCTCCCCCCTGAGCAAGGAGCCTGATACGGGGCTGGATTCCAGGATCCTGGGATCATGACCTTAGCTGAGGCAGACACTTAATCGACTGAGCCACCCAGGTGTTGCTGGAAGAGTGGAGACCTCTTAAAGCCATGGTGGGGACAGTGTACATCTCTGCATAGAATGAATGCCTCCCAGCATCCAGCATATAGCATGGCAGAGGGCTAGGAAGTCCAGACATACCTGCTGTCTGGCCAGTCTCCTCCAGGAGGAGCCATGCCAAAGGCAGGTCAGGAGTAGGGGTAAATTGTATGGTGAAGAGCAGCACAGTCTCTATCCCCAGCTGGAGCTAGTTCCTTCTTACTCTTTGCTGCTTTTAATATCATAATAACATAGGCTGTACCACTGGCTGCTGGTGGCAGGAGAGAAGGCTGTGACATGAGATGAGAGATGTGATGAAGGATCACAACTACTCTGCGCAGATAATGTGTCACTGCAGACCAGCTAAAAAAAAATGGAGATGTACTCTGCATTTCCTACATTAAATACCTAGTGTAATACCTGACACATCTCTTGCATTATCCTAGAAGTTAGTGCTAGCAGATGGCACTAGTTTCCAGATTAATAAACATTACCATTTCCTTAGACATCAATTCAGATAAGCCAGTGTTCCTAAACTTGAAGGTTCTAGGTGGCCAAGAGACCTCCTTTTAGTGGGTGATTTTTCTTTGAGAATTTTATTGTTTTTTGAACACATACAAAGATGAAACTTCAAGTTTAGGTCACGGGCAGCTACAGTTTCATATGTTGGGAAAATGAAAGAGCAGAAACTTACTTAGCTAAGATCATTTGAATACAAAGAGCCTGAGATGAGTATCGACCATAAATTCTCTCACCTATTCATCTTAGGCTCATGTGTCAGTTTGCAGGGTCCATTCCTGAATTCTAATAGTCACCTTTTACAGCTGTTTCATTGATTTCTCTCATTTGTTTTCCAGAATGTGTGTTTTCTTCAAAAGTACCTGATAAATCACTTTTACCCAGCCTCCCATTTGGGCAGGATATGTTCTTTTCTAATGATAGATGGGACACAATTTGTTCTCAATCCAAATGATATAAAATTGGCTGTGAGCCATTGCTCAAACTTCTATTTTTATATATCTCCCCTTGGTTTTGTAAAAAAATACCTCTAATGAATACAGCTCAGATTTCTGTTCTTAGTAAGATGCATGCAGCATCTTAAACTTATTTTGTTTGTTTTTAGGACTATTTTTAGTTTATCTAATTTTAATAAACCTTGCATTTCATCAGAGTGAACCAGGATTTCTGTAGAAGCATATCATCTCACAAAGGAGTGTCTAACAAATCCTTAAAATGTTCTTTTACTTATGAATGACAATTGTCTTGAAAGCTGATCGTCATCATAGGCTGATGATGCAGGGAGAAGCCCACTGATTCTCTGGCAGATTGTAGCACTTTGTGAAGAGGAGTGGGTCTTTCATTTGAGAGTTTGGATTTTGATTTATGCAGGGAATTGCTAATGTGCCAATATCCATTCTATAGACTTTGTGTAAATATAAATAGAGCCTCCTCTACGGTCCAACTGCAAGAGTGCAAGAACTCTTCTCTCCTGTCCAGCATCAGGATGGGCTTTTCCCATGGACAGTGGCTGCTGGGCCCATGCTGCCTGTCTCCTTCTCTTTGTCTATCTTCTCTCTCCATACCAACTGCTGCTTTCTGAAGCCCCAGACCAACTGTGGCTTGAGGCTCAGAATGATGAGACAGGAGCCCACGATGCATTTGAATTTGCCTGAACCCCAGGGGTCTGATCTCAGCTCCTATATGCTTTCCAAGTAGGAGAGGCAAAGCCCCAGACAATGACTTGAATTTTGAGATGGAACTTGCAATAAATGTGCATAAACCAACAATATTACCAATGATGCTTCTTGTTTCTAGGACTATTAGCATATCACTATGATTCACTTATAGAATTCCTATGAGAACTAGAGAGATCCAACAAAGGAAAACACAGAACGTGGCTGTTTTCATATAACTTCTTTCATGGGGATGAGATTTTCTAATTTCATGAAGATTACCAAGAGCTGCTAATGTATTATAGATCCCATTGCTCCTGAGCTCAGTTTATATCTTCCAGCCTATTTCCTATGTCTAAATGGGGTTTTCCCTTCAGAAAGAGAAATTATAATCTGATTATAACATTTTCCCCAGTAGTTGTGAAGTGTTTCTTTCAGTTTCTGTCAACCTTATTTCAAGATGGAGAGCACTACTAGTATTTTGCCAGCCTGTTTGAAAGATGTAAGAGTAGTAGGCAGATCACTCAGATAACACATAACATACTTCAAAAAGCAATATAATGGCTGCAAATGGTTCTACACCTACTTTCCTCCTTTCCTCAAAAATATGAATAACTTCTATGAGACAGAAATGCCACTCAAAGGAAGCTAAGACAAAGTAATGCATTTTGGATATATACTACATTCATGAAATAGAATATTGAATTCTGGTGATACTATAAAAAATCTGGGTTAAGATGGAAGGATCTTTTACTAAAGAGATAATCTGATCTTTACAAGATGTGCTTTCAGGTAGAATATTGTTTGATTGTACTACATTGTATAAAGGATATTTTACATTTTGAAAGATTAATGTCATCAGATCTTCATGATATACAAAAAAATGTAATAAGTGAAAGGAATGGGTATTACTTATACTCTCAAATATGACACACTAAATCTCACAGTAGGCCATATCAGCAGAACCAACAAGTTACAGATCTACCTTTTTAATTTCAGCTTCATACCACATCGGGCACCATTTCCTACAACTATAGTGTTAACGTGTTTCATGTGATGTATTAATCAGTGACATTCTGATGTGTCAGGCAGCCAGCTGTACCCAGCAGGTTCCCATAGCCTAGCAGATGGTCCACCACTGAAACACACTGCAACACCTGTTCTTTAGAGGACTTCTAACCCAGGCCTTCTCCCTAAACTCAAATAATTTTTTTCAACTTTGTGTAAAAGTCATTCTATTATCTTTTATTGCACATACATGCAAATTAATATTTCATGTATCTATTGGGAGTAGAGGAGGTAGAGACAGAAGAGAATGCTTTTGAGCCCTCAATAAAGTGAGAGAGTATATGTAGTGGTGTGTAAGCAGATGCAATGGAAGGCAGGCTCCCTGGGGCTGCCCTCTGCTCACTGCACCATCTGCTTTGCAGCTGGGACAATAGCAGGGGCTGAATTAGACAAATAACTTAGCCCTGAAGAGGGCCATCTTTAACCTAAAAAGCAACCAAATAGCCCCAGATGGCGGGTTAATGTCAATCCATAGCCTATTTAAGATGATTTGGGCAGCAAAATTGAGATAAAATACTTGATTTAAAAAAAAAAATTAAGGGACTAGGTCTTTAAAAAAAAAGTTTGTATCTTAAAATTTCATTTTTTTTTATCTACAAATATTTGAAGATACAGATTTACATATTTAGATACATTAGCCCCAGTAGCACAAATAAAAGAGCCAGTTACAGATCCCCGAACTATTTTGATCATCTTCACTAGGAAGATCATTGGGGACTGTGGCAAGAGTTATAAATAAAAATCCTTTGGATAGTTCTCTCTAAATTTTAGAGTCTATAAATGACTGTTGACTAAAAGTATAATTATAGGTAGCTATACCATAGCAAATCAGTATTTTTTACATACTCAACTGCAACTCAAAATTCAGGTGTTACTGTTAGTTTGAATTAGGACAAAATGGTAACCTAAAATTAAAATAGAACGCATCCAAGACATGGTAAAAACTAAATCTCAAAGTTCTTCATTAAAAGGCAAACTAATGAAAACTGAATTAGGCCATGGGACAGAGGGAATTCTAATTGTAAAATGAACCATAGAAGGTCATTAGATTGACAAACAGGATGAATACCTGATTCTCAAAACCAGAGCCAGTTTGATAACAACCACCACATCAAAAAGCTCTTGAGGCATATAACATAGAGGATGAAGGGCAAAGATGAAGGGTTTCCAGAATTGAGGACAAAGGAAAATCTTAGTAAAGCATTTTATTTGCATACTTCTTCACAGAATAGTCTATAGCTGTTTACTTGAGGTCATTTAAACAAATCTACTCTTCAGGACATTTTCTAAAACCTTTCTTGTGATCCTAAGGGAATCAGGACAGAAGAGTGGTTGCAAGTGTATATCCTGTGTAGCTTTTATAACACTCTCTTGGCCAGCCCTCAGGTAGATCTACAGAGCTGGGATTATCTGAGGCCTGCTACTTGGCAGACTCACTGCTTAGTGCTGGGGATCCACCATGCTATTTTGTTTTTATATATACACACATAGCTAACATATTTACATTTTACCATATATTATACATTCAATAACGTGTTCAATATATGTTTTTTTAGGATGACAAATCCTAAAAACACTGTGAAGAGTGATGCTCTGGTGTACTGATAAAGGTTTAAAAATCAGCTCTCTCTCTCTAAAAAAAGAGCCTGATTTGTAGCATTTGTTGATTTCTGTGTGTAAATACTCCCCATCATGGCTAATTTTAAGCTACAAATCTGATGCACTGAACATGGGGGTTAGGTAGAAATTTTGTAGCAGCCACTGCTATATGCTTTGGGGCCATACAGATACAATAGATACAAGTAACTTTAAAAACATAGATAATGGTCAAATGCAGTAAAATAATTAGGAAGTGGTAAGTTTTGAGTATTCCTTTTGATTTAACACAGCTCATTTATTAAATTATACCACTGAATTTTTAATAGGGACTGTGTTTGACAGTAACATGTAAAATTCCTGAAAATTTAACTGGCTTTTATAAACAGATAAGCCCTCATACCACTATTGATGAGGTAAGTTATTCCCATTTTACATTAAGAAGAAACTGAGGAACAGAGAGGTGTAGTAAAAGTTTAGTGACTTCCTTAAGGTTCCATGATCTGTGAATGGCTGAGCTGGGATAGCAAATTTAGTCTCCAAAGTTTTCCTGCTTCTCTGATGGGGCAGTGTAGACTTACAACAGCCCATAGGGACCCCAAATGCATCTCTATTTACATTCTTATCACTGGTTGTGGCAAAAACTATTTTGTAGATCTTTAGTGGGGAGGATAATTTTAGGAAGGAATGGATGATTATCCAGCCTTGATGGATAGAAGACTGGTTAGAGGGACACCCCAAGAAGCTAAAAAGGACGGCTTCTTCTCTCCTTTGCTCCCCAGCAGGAGGCTGTGTCTGAACTTAGGCTTACATGCAGAATTTTGTGGAATATTCTTAGTGGAGAATAGCAATGCAAAGTTACACTTCTTAAATTTATATTTTTATATGACTTATAGAAGTCATATATAGAAGTCATTTCTGGCTAAGATGAATGAATTTATAGACTTATAACAGTCATTTAGGCTAAATCCACATTTTCTTCAAAATCCTCATGGAAAAAAGAAAAAAAAATCCTCATAGAGATTTCTGAGTCAGTCATAATTCCAAATGAGAAAGACACAATATTTAGGGGAAGAAAATGTTACCTTTCAAGCAAAGAGTTTTTTATGAGAATTAATTAAATATTGCTGGTCATAACCATTACTAACCCTATACTGACAACAATTACTTTCTGGTATGACTTTTAGTGGTTCTCATTTTATATGTATCTTTTGAAATAATTATTATTCTGAGATTGAGAACAGAAATAATATAAGTCCTATAAAATATTAGGTAATTTTGAATACAATATTAACATTAATCTTGATATTATATATAAAATTTTTCATTATAACTGCACATTTTAATGATCTGCAACTGATAAAAGCAGCTGATAGCATTAAATTGCTTTTTTGTTATGACATTTTTGTGATGAACTAATTCATAACTTTAGGCTCATAAAATGAATATTTCAGTGAATTAATTTTATATTTATAACCTATGATCCTGGGCTGCATATTTATGAAACTCAGGCAAGTAAAAAAATCCATATTCATTTTTGACAAAAATGTAAATCATTTCAAAAACCATTTGAAGCAAATAAAGTACAAGAACATTCATTGCTTGGAGGCTAATTCATCTGAGTTACGAATTTATACATTTATGTGCTTCCTGTGGTCTCCATGGTAACAACAATAAAACAAGTTAACAGAAGAGGTTTCTTTTAATCCCATAAAGGAGGTTGAGACCCTTTCATGACATATTCAAATTTAAGCTATCAAATCAAATTCACATTCAGTCAGCTTCAAAGATTAAAAAGGTGATCAATACACTTGGATGTAATTTTCAACAACCAACAACCCAGTTACCAAATTCAGTGCTATGCACAAGTGTCCTTCATGGCATAAGGCTAAAAACAATGTTTTAATCTATTGCAAATATCATTAAACTATGCATTAATACATTTGCTTAATGAACCTCTAACCTTACTAATTTTCTTATCCAGTTTTTCAGTTTTCATTCTACAAATGAATATGGGCCACGTTGATAATGAATTCTCTGGCTGTCAGAGGTGGAGGCCAGGTCGCACTAGAGGCACTCACTGGAAAAATGGATTCAGAGGAGAGCTGGAAAAATAGCAGTAGAGCTCTCATTATGGCTTTGGGCACTGCGCTCAGCAGAGTCAGGTAAATCTGAGCCCCTGCTTTACCTACTGGATGTCCATTTTCCTGCTTTCATGACTCTTACCCAACCACTGTCTGCTCTAAAGCCTCTGAGAGCCATCTAACATTTGAGGCCTCTCAGGGAAAGATTTCACTATAAAGGTTCAAAGATTAGGAATGGTGGCAGGGCAAGGAGGTGGCTTGAAAATCCTACAGCCTCAAGCCCGACTTGCTTCTGCACAAGGTAAACGTGAGAGTTGTTGAAAGTAACTTCTTTCATAGGACTACTACCATGGACTAGGCAAGGACTGCCACATGTTCAACAAAACCTCCTTGATTTCTGTCCCATGGCTAAACAACATCTCCCAGCCTCCCTTGTGCATGACTCAGTTATGGCTAATGGAACAAGGGCAAAACCATGCTGGCCGTTCCAGGCCTGTCACAAACTTTCTGTGTGATTCTCCACTTCTTCCCAGTCTATATTTGCCAGCTGGATGCAGAAGATCCAGCAAAGAAGTCTGGGAACCTAGCAGATGGGGGGCCATACATGGGAAGGAGACAGCTTCCCTGAGTGGCTACACTGGAGGCTGTCCTCCAACCCAGAACAACCTCCTCACACTTTACACAAGAGCAAAAATAAACTTCTATTGTGTTAAGCCACTGAAATTTTGAGATTTGATTGTTGTAGCAGCCAGGTTTACTTATCCTAGTATTGGGAAAAGGGAAACAGTCTTACATAACATGAATTTTTTTTATCTTTGATGCTTTTGCCAAGGCTGCCCCCTGTTTGTTAAAACATTACTATTTTCAGTGGAGAGATGGCTCCTGATGCTTATTGGATAACTAAAAATAGCAATTTTTAGTAGGAAGACAAAAGGCATTACAGAGGTTCAGAGAAAGGGAGAACAGTACAAATATATAAAATGTCTGGCTCTTAGTGATTTATTGCATAACCATATATACACAAATCAAATCATGCAAAAAGTAGAAATGCAGGTGATAATCTCTTCCTAAACAATTAATGGATAGAGTGGAATATTATCTAACAGCTAGAGGAAATAAGTAGCTAAAATAATAGTATGCAGGGTAATTACATTCTAAATGCATGGTATTTTAAATTGTAAAATCAGAAGAGAGATTTCTGACATAAAAAGACTCTCAAAATTGCTCTAGGTAATCATGACCTCTTTAAAAAAAAGGAAAGGAAAAAGGGGCTGGTAACCACTTACGAAAAATCAATTAATCAAGTAAGTGACAGTAAATAGCTGTAAACTGCTAATCCCTAACATACTTCTATTTATTTCTTTAGCTTAAGGAAATAGTAATATTAAAGAGTCGTCAGTGAAATTTATAATCAGTGTGATAACAATTTTTCCTCCCAAATTCCTATGATGTTGGATTCTTAAAAGGTTTATTTATCTATTTTGTTTTGTTTTTAGAAAAGTTCTCCATTATATATAGTCACAGTGAATAATAAGTCACAATTTATTGGGACATTTAAAATGTATGCATAGTATACATTTAAGTTTGACCAACATAAAGTTTGAATATTTAAAAGGAAACCAGGGCACCTAGGTGGCTCAGTGGTTGAGCATCTGCCTTTGGCTCAGGTTGTGATCCTGGGGTCCTGGGATGGAGTCCCACATCAGGCTTCTTGCAGGGAGCCTGCTTCTCCTTCTGCTTGTGTCTCTGCCTCTCTCTCTGTCTCTCATGAACAAATAAATAAAATCTTAAAAAAAAAAAAAGGAAACTAAAAAAGGAGTAGTATTTTTGAATTTTCATTTTGCCTACTATAATTTGAAGATCTTCATAATGAAAAATGATAAACACTAAAATCTAGTTTAAGTGACAATACAAATAAGTATCAAATTTAACATCCAAAAACTACCAACATCCAATGAACTACTAATTGCTCATCTGTTAGCTTTTCTCCCTTCCCTATTGCAAGGGATAAGCTGACATTTTTGAAAGCATCTTCTAAACTATAAAGCATTTTATGAATGTAATATAAAGTATCATCAATCTAGATGATTTGAGGATAATATCATAATTTAATGAGTAATAAAGACATATGAGATTCAAGCTTCCTTCTGTTGGCCTGCACTCCCATTTTCACATCCAAGAACATGAGGATTTGGAGATGCTCCTTCTTTTATTCAAATAACATCTGTGTAGATATGGGATATCACCTTCACTGCTCTCCCCTCCCCCAATCTTTTCTTTTTCCAAAGAAGAAAACTATAAAGGAAACACAAGGATAAGATACCAACTAAAGCTTTACCAATTAGAAGGAGGACTAGCCATAGCCTTATGAAATTTCTACATGATCACTGCCCCATTTCAGATTTATGTAACAGTTACATATTGCCACAAAGCTTAACATTAAGCAATATTGTATCTAGTTTCTCCCTTTTCCCATTACAGTGTATATCTTTAAAACTGCTACTGTTATTGAGGAAATTTTTAAAAATTGCTTCTTTGATAACTTATGTCAGCTACAGGCTTTAGAATATGTAGTTTTCTGAAGATGAATACAATGGATTGCAAAAACTATTAATGACTGGGTCATCTGATTTCACTTTATTTTCTATGTGTGGTCATGGACACCATTATAATATTGTTCTTGTAAACTACACTGTTGCAGGGAACTTAAAAATTTTTAGTTAGAGGAAGATCTATAAAACAATGGAAAAGTTGGCTTTCATTCATAAATTGTCTTTTCTTGACATACAGGTATAATGGAAAGGAGGTTTTGAGGGAATAGATTAAACATGATGTATAGGAATTGGGTTCAAATGGTTACTAAATGGGAAAAGAGATAGGAGGTTGGACCTACCCACTTGTGAAGTCCTTAATAAACTTTTTATTTTGTAAGGTCTTTAAGGATTAGATTGACAGATATTAATGTGACGTCTAAAATATTAGAAAATATCTGAATTTAACACGTCTAAAACTAATTATATCATAGAGCAGTTAATCCTCCCAAAAAGATTTAATATTCTCCCAGTGCTGAGAATCTGTGAAGTAGTTAATTCCTCACTCTCTGGAATCCAACAAACCTGGTTTGAATCTGACCTCTGCCACTTATCACTGTCTCAGGCACATCGTTTCTTTTCTTTTCAAGACTCGGCTTCTTCTGCAAAGAGTGACTCAAGAGTGTTTGCCTCTGCTAGCTTCTGTGAGTATTAAACAGCATAATGTGTGGGCGCCTCTTAGTCTGGTGCCTGGTATACACAGTAATCATTCAATAAATCTTTGTGGTTTTGGTATTATTGTGGTTGTTACTAAAATATGGCAGTAAGCCAAAATTGTTAATCCCAAGGCCATGGGGCACTAGAATAACGTTAACCTATGAAGTCTACAGTGTGATGCTTTTTATGTTTTCCAAAACCTATTTCCTACTGAAATTCTTTTTAATGTTTTCTCCCTGCTATCAAAAAAAGCATCCTCTGCCACCTAGTGGTTCCTTATGACCAGTCAAGAAAAACCTAAGACACCACCCCCCCCCCAAAAAAGTAAGGAAAAAAACCACCATACTTATTTTAAACAAAGGAATTGTGCTGTAGGTTTTCAAAAGAAGCAATACATAGTAGGAATAAAGCTGCTTAAATTTAAAATATTGAAATATTATTTTTTCTCTATAATATTGGTCAAATTGCATTTGAATATTTAATTGCTAACAACATTTCTGCAGAGTGACTAGTATGGCTTTTATGCCACATTTAAGTTCCTTGGTTTCTTCATGGCATAGGTGATACATGAACATAAGGATTTTAACTGCCATGCTTTTAAAATATAAATATCACAAATGCTGATTTTAAAAAAGTGTGGGGTGCTTAGGGGCCTTCTATTTCTGTGTCTTAAGTTGGGGGTAAGAAAATGTTCATTTTATTACTCTTCTTTAAATATATATATGTGTTATGTAAAAATGATAGTTCATTGGGCAAAAGAGGCAAGAAGGGTCCTCTAGATAGAGGGGACACTGGATGCACAGGCGGGGTATGTGTAATATCAGGTTTTGGAAACCACAGTCGGTCTATGTATTTAGGCTACAAAGTGCAAGGTGAAAGGTGTGGGTAAAAAGGTGGGTGGGGCTCGATTCTCAAAGGCCTGGAATATGATATATCTTGACTTTAGCCTGTGGGATATTAGGAGCCATCATAGAACTTCACAGCAGAAAATACTGTAAGGATGAAAGCTGCCACTAAATAGTCACCTCCTATGTGCCAGATCCCTTTTGTTCTAAAATTATCTCAATCTTTACAATAACCCTTAAAACTTTCCCCCCTCATCTTATCTATTGAAAAGCTGAAGTTCATGGAAGTCAAGTCACTTAGGTGAAGTCACACAGCCAATAAGTGAAGAAGCCTGAATTCAGAGATGATCTATCTCTAAAGCATGACTCCATGTCAGTAAAACAGGAGGCCTATGCCATGCTTCCTGATATGGTCATATTTGTTTTAGGACATTATGTAGCATTCTCTTATTTTGATGGACTTTTTGAGAATTAGGGAACATACTTTGAGGCTGGGGACTGTCTCTTTAAATGTTTTTGTCTACCACTACACACAGTAAGTGTTCAGAGGCTTGCTGAATGACTCCACACTGAGTCCAGAAAGGGTGAGTAGAAGGCACTGAAGTGAAGCAGTGTTAGATGGAACTGCATTTTCATAAACGCATGAGGAGGCATTTTGAACAACCTTCTTAGGTTTTCCAGGCTACCTTATATTAACAAATAACATGTATTGACTATAGATTTTATATATTAACTCATATAATCCTCACAATGACCCATGACTGAGACAAGAGAGATTACATCACTTGCCTAAGGTCTCAGGTTACTAACTGGTAGGATTCAAGACCAGGGCATCTGACTTTAGAACACTCGCTCTTAAGTGTTTCACTCTGAAGTCCCCACTATACTAAACCGCCTCTCAGTGAAGACTGCTGTACTCGGTATGATTTAGCAGGGTAGTAATCTCCTAGAATGATAGTGAGATGTGCAGCCTGTAAGGAGCACAGAAGGAACAAGAGATGTCCTTGGCCTGCTACTGTGCTCTAGGGCCTCCAGCCAAGGGCTGAATTGGGCTCAAAGTCAGCCTGTGTTTTGTTGGCAAAGCCATGTGCCCTGGCTATTGTCCACACCAAATCAGGTCCCTAGTAGGGTTCCTTTGCCAGGACAAAAGTTTGCCTTTTTCAAATTAACATGAAGGCGCAATATAGGCAAGCCCCCTTGCATGGGGATCTGGTTTGCTAGGGGCAGTGAGGGTAGATAAAGAGGATAGTGAGTGTGTGGAAGAAATTACTAACCTTCTAGGACAATTCCAAGGTCAAAGAGTCATAAAACATGATCCTCTGCTTCAGAGTTTGGTCAAGAAAGATCCAGGCAACTCTCCAATCTCTAAAGACTCTTTTAAAAGTCAAATCTTAAATGAACTTAAAATGATCTGTACATAACATACCATTTGTCCCTAGCAAAGCCTGCTTATTTGGGAGGAAAAGACCAATTCTCAGGTAGAGCCATCTGAAAAAAAGTCACGTATAGGAGATAAATCCTCCCTTTGCGCTTCCCAGTTTTATTACCTGCCAAATCATTTTAACTATAGCTACACAGGGGCACCTGGGTGGCTCAGTGGTTGAGCGTCTGCCTTTGGCTCAGGTCCTGATCACGGGGTCCTGGGATTGAGTCTCACATTGGGCTCCCGCAGGGAGCTTGCTTTTCTCTCTGTCTGTGTCTCTGCCTCTCTCTGTCTCTCATGAATAAATAAATAAAGTGTTTTTAAAAAAACTATAGCTACACAATGATAGCTTTGATTTAAAAGTATTATACATACTTTCTATAAATAACAAAGGAATTTGAAAATTGTAAAGTACATATATATGTGAGAGATTAGGACGGTCAAGATAATGGGAAGGATGTTGCTGATGAGATGTTGATGATGATGAAGTTGAAGTCAGATAAGATTTATTGAATTCTCATGATGCTGTGGGTCAATGTGCTGAATAATTCATATGTATTATTTAATTTTTAAACAAATATTTTTGGGACACCTGTTGTAAGCCAGGCATACTTTTTTTTTAATTAAAAAAAAGATATAATTTGTTTATTTAACACACACACACACAGAGAACAATCACACAAACGGGGAATGGCAGGCAGAGGGAGAGGGAGAAGCAGGCTTCTGCAGGAAGCCTGAGCCTTTGACCTGAGCCAAAGCCAGATTCTTAACTGACTGAGCCACCCAGGAACCCTGCCAGGCATACTTCCAAGGAGTAAAGATAAGTTGGTGAATGAGATGCAGTCCTCATGGAAGTGACACGGTAATGAAGGAAAGGCATGATAATCAAAATAGGCAAACATATAATATCAAGTAGTGGTAAGTGATATAAATCAAAAAGTAAAGAAGGATAAAAGAAATGGTCAGGGAAGGTCTTTGAGGAGGTAACAATTAGGTAGAGACATGAATGAAATAGGCAAATGATCTATGAAAACATAAGGGAAAATGTTTTCATACATCAGGCCCAGGGTTAGCAACTGCAAAGGCCCTGAGGTAGGAGAGAGATAGTGTGTTTGAAAAGGTGACCAAAACATAAGGGAAAATGTTTTCATAGATCAGGCAGAGGGTTAGCAACTGCAAAGGCCCTGAGGTAGGAGAGAGCATAGTGTGTTTGAAAAGGTGACCAATGGATAGAGTGAAGTGAGGAAAGGAGACAGTAAGAAGAAATAAGATCAGTTGGTGGCGGTACCAGTAGTAGCAGCAGCAATAGTGATAGTGGCTAAGTCAGTTAGTTGTAGGTAGGTCAGGATCTGGTAGTCCAGTTGAATTTCTAAGTCTGAAAAAATTTTTTTTAAGATTTTATTTATTTATTCATGAGCAACATGAGAGAGAGAGAGAGAGAGAGGCAGAGACACAGGCAGAGGGAGAAGCAGGCTCGATGCTGGAAGCGACATGGGACTTGATCCCGGGTCTCCAGGATCATGCCCTGGGCTGCAGGCGGCTCTAAACCGCTGTGCCACCAAGGCTGCCCTAACTCTGAAGATTTTGAGTTGGGAAATGATATGATCTGATAGAAACGATTATTCTGTGCACAGTAAGTCATTTAATGCTTACAACAAACCTTTGAGGTGGATCTATCATTTCCATATAACAGATAAGAAACAGAGGATTGGAAAATGTAAGTAGTGCCATTAAAATTGGAATACTGGTCTGTCTGACTTCAGAACCAGGTTCCTAGCCACCAGACCTAACCTATCATGACCATTAAAATGGAGCTGTAAGGTGTGGTAGCCAGCCTCCAAGATATCCCCCAGTATCCTTACCTTTTTGTATCTTACACTCATGTGGTCCTCTCCCACAATGAATAGATCTGACCTTTAGCACCAATGGGATGTGGTGGAAGTGACCAACAGTCAGTAGCCTCTGAGGCCAGGTCAGAAAAGACATTACTGCTTCTGCCTCGCTTTCTTGGATGGCTCCCTCTGGAGGAAGCTGGTCATGAAAACCTCAAGCAGCTTATGAAGAGGCCTTCCTGGAAAGGTGCTGAAGCCTCCCCCAGCCAGTACCTCCCATGTACCGGGCACATGAAAGTAACTTTGCAAGTGTATCCTCCAGCACCAGTTAAACCTTTGGATGAATGTCCCTCGAAGAATACCTTGTCAACAACCTCATGAAAGACCCTGAGCCAGAACTCCCAGGAATTAAGTCATTTCTAAAGTCTGAACACACAGAAACTGTGAGGGATCATGTCTATTATTTAATTTAGTTGAGGTAACTTTGGGGAGCAGTACATAATTAATAACTAGGCTTCTGTGAAAGCAATTGCCCCCTACACTGTTGATCTAAATATTCAGAATGGAAATATTAAAAACCAAAAGCAAGGGCACCAGGGTGCTCAGTTAGTTGGTTGAGCATCCAACTCTCGGTTTTAGCTCAGGTCATGATCTCAGGGTCATAGGATCAAGCCCTGTGTTGGATTCCATACTTAGCGTGAAGTCACGCTACAGATTTTTTCTCTCTCTCTCTTTCTCTCTCTCTCTCTCCTTCTGCCTCACCCTCAACATGAGCTTTCTCTCTCATTAAAACAAGTAAATAAATAAAAATTAAAAAAAAACCCAAAACCAAAAGCATATGGGCTTGCTCCTTTTAATTTTTAAAAATGACTGTAATAGTCTGCTTAGGTTTCTATAAGAAAATACTATAGCCTTGGTGGCTTAAACAACAGACATTTATTTCTCACAGTTTTGGAGGCTGGAGAGTCTAAGATCAAGGTGCAGACAGTTTTGGTTCTTGGTGAGGGCCCTCTTCCTCATTTACAAATGCCTGCCTTCTTGCTGTATCCCCACATGGCAGAGAAAACCAGTCTGGTGTCTCTTCCTCTTCCTATAAAAGCACTCATCTCATTATGAGGATTCCATTCTCATGAACTTATCTAAACCAAATGATATCCCAAAGGCCCCACCTCTTAATTCCATTGCATGGTGGGTTAAGGCTTCAACATATGAACTTTGGAGAGATATAAGCATTTAGTCCCTTAATGACAATTAAGGGTCATTTTCTATAATTACTGAGTTTTAGAGAGATACTTAAATATGTGTGGTATGTCAATATACATATATAAACTTTGATATTTAACGTACTAAAATTAATGTAATAGGTAAAAATAAGATAATATGCAATGTTGTTCCATATTAACTGTCAATTCTCATGGGCAAGGAAACTGTGACATCCATGGCATGCTCAGATAACCATTTCTGTCTGGGTCCATTCAAGCATTTCTTGTTGTCCTGACCCTGTATCATTTATGATCCTTTCTCTATCTTGGGCCATCTATGCAGGAAGAGCTGCTACTTGTGTCAAAGATTTCAATGCTAAGTGAACACATTTCTCTTTCTTCTTCTGAAGTTGACATTTCAAAATTTAAGTCTGGTGTCTGTGGCTTTAGCTTTCCTCACGCCTTGTGGACATCTGCAATAATATATATTAAGCTAATCTTGAGCTACAAATCCCCTCTAACTTGCTAAGTAATTATGCCAGTGATTATAATCCTTCAGACGGCTAAATCTTCACTTATGCCTAAATTAGGGGTTTCATGTGATGGCATCACTTTGAATACTCAGAATTTTCTCAAGTTTCATTTAAACATTTTATGCATGAATGAGAACATTATAAAATATTTAATACGCTTCTTTAAAGTAAAATTTTTAAGTCAACCTCATAAATTTAGAATGGTCCTTACTTTTGCCTTTCTGCATCTAGATGGGAAAGGAGAATAATTAATCTTCCTAATCTTGGCTTAGAGAGCTGTGAGACTGTCTAAGGATGTTATCTCACAGAGAGTGTAGTTGTCAGAGTTTAGCTGGGCTACTCCATAATATTGCTGCTTTGGCATCCTTTTGGGGTGGTGAAGCAGCCTGCAGTCTGCAGGTGGTCAAATCAGCCTTGAGCCCTTCTGTGAGTGTATGCCCTAGATAACAGCCCATAATAGAGTCATAAGTAAATGTAAGCTCCTGATAGGACTCCCTCAATGGCCCTTATGATAAATAGTCCCCACCTTCTTTCTAGGACTTTCACTTTGTGTACCTCTTAGATAAAAACTCTGAAATTTACCAAAACTCTGGGGTTTTTTTTTTGTTTGTTTATTTGAATTGGCCAATTTGGCCATAGCCCAAGAATCCCAAAACATTCTACCCACTGACCCTCAAGACATACTGTGTACTTCTCTCAGGACTTGTGAGCAATAAACTTCTCTATTTCAATTTCCCTTGTGTTCTTTCATTAAACTGCAACTCGCCATCTGATAAAGGCTCTTATCAGGGCTCTAACAACAAGTATTAATTTAACAAAGTCACAACAAATGGCTAAGCTAATATCAGACAAAACAGACTACAAAACAAAAAAGTTACTAGATTTAGAGGGAAATTTTTTTTTTAAGATTTTATTTATTCATTCATGATAGACATAGGGGGAGAGAGAGGCAAGACACAGGCAGAGGGAGAAGCAGGCTCCATGCAGGGAGCCCGACGCGGGACTCGATCCCGGGACTCCAGGATCGTGCCCTGGGCCAAAGGCAGGCGCTAAACCGCTGAGCCACCCAGGGATCCCCTAGAGGAAAATTTTATAAAGATAAAAGAGCCAATGGATCAGAAATGTATAACAATTATAAAGATATAAATAATAGAGCTCTAAAACACATGAAATACAAATGGTCAGAATTGAAGAGAGAAATAGTTCGGAACGGTAACAGTTGGAGACTTCAATACCCCATTTTCAATAATGGATAGAACACTTAGGCAGCAGATCAGCAAGGAATTAAAAGATTTAAACAACCCTATACACCACCTAGACCTAATAGACATTTACAACAGAAGAATGTAAATTCTTCTCAAGGGTTGGAATATTCTGTGGTTAGCCTATATGCTAGGCCATAAACCAAATCTCAATAAATTAGGAAAAACTGAAATCACAGGAAGTATCTCTTTGATGATAAGAGGGTGAAATTAGAAATTAATGACAAAGAAATTTGGGAAATTCAAAAATATGTGGAAATAAACAACACACTTCTATATAACCAATGGATGAAGAAGATATCAAAAGGAAAATTATTAAATACCTTGACAGCAATGAAATGATGACACAACGTGACAAAAATTAGGGGACGCAGCTAAAGCAGTGTTTAGAAGGTAACTTAGGGGTTCAGTGCCAATGTTAGAAAAAGAAGAAACATCTCAAGTCATTAACCAAATCTTCCCCCTTAAAATATGTTAGAAGGAGGAAGGGAGAAAACTAAATCCGAAGATGCAAAAGGAAGGAAATAATGAGACAGAGAATTTTTTTTAAAATAGAGAAAACCAATGAAACTAAAAGTTGGTTCTTTGAAAAGATTAATAAAATTGACAAACCTTTGGCTAAACTGACCAAGAAAAAAAGAAAAAAACTCACATTACTGAATTATTGATTAGTAAGATTAGGAATGAAAGAAGAGATATTAATATTGACCTTACATATATAAAAAGGGTAATAATGGGATACTATGAGCTACTATAGGACAAAAAATTAGATAACTTAGATGAAATAGACATATTCTTAGAAAGATACAAACTACCCAACTGACACAAGAAAAAGTAGAAAATCTGAATAGATCTACAACAAAAGATTGGATTAGGAATTTAAAAACTACCCACAGGGCAGCCCCGGTGGCGCAGCGGTTTGGCGCCGCCTGCAGCCCAGGGTGTGATCCTGGAGACCCGGGATAGAGTCCCACATCGGGCTCCTTGCTTTTCCCTCTGCCTGTGTCTCTGCCTCTCTCTCTCTCTGTGTGTCTCTCATGAATAAATAAATAAAATCTTTAAAAATAAAATAAAAATAAATAAATAAATAAAAACTACCCACAAAAAAAAGCCCAGGCCTAGAACACTGCACTGTTGAGCTCCACCAAACATTTAAAGAATTAATAGAATTTTTCAAAAACACTTCTAAAACATAGAAAAGGAGAGAACAATTTCTGCCTCATTTTATCAGGCTAGTATTATTCTGATATCAAAACCAAACAAAGATATCATAAGAAAATAAAACTACAGATCAATATCTCTTATGAATATAGATGTAAATATCCTGAATAAAATACCTGCAAACTAAATCTAGCAATATATAAAAAGAACTAAACATCATAACCAATGGGATTTATATCAGAAATGCAAAGTCGGTTTAAATCAATTAATCCAATACACTATATCAATAGAATAAAAGACAGAAACACCATGATCATCTCAATAAATGCAGAAAAAGCATGTGACATAATTCAACATTCCATCATGATAAAACTACACGACTACCTAGGAACAGAAGGAAACCTCTTCAAGCATTTGTGAAAAACCCAAACTCACATTAGACTTAATGATGAAAACTGAATGCTTTCCTCTCAAGAATAGGAATCAAGACAGACTTCTCTAGTCTTGCCACATCAAGACTATTCAACATTGTACCAGGGGTCTAGCCAGGAAAATTAGGGAGGAAATTTAAATAAAATGCATCTAGATTGAAAAAAAATGAAGTAAAATTATCTTTATTTTTTTTAAATTTTTTATTTATTTATGATAGTCACAGAGAGAGAAAGAGAGAGGCAGAGACATAGGCAGAGGGAGAAGCAGGCTCCATGCACCGGGAGCCCGACGTGGGACTCGATCCCGGGTCTCCAGGATCGCTCCCTGGGCCAAAGGCAGGCGCTAAACCGCTGCGGCACCCAGGGATCCCTATCTTTACTTTAAGATCATATAATCTTACATACAAAAAAATCCTAAGAAATCCACTAAGATGTATTAGAACTAATAAACATATCTAGCAAAATTATAGGATACAAGATAAATATAAATTCTATTACATTTCCATACAGCTGCAATAAACAAACAAAAAATAAAATTAAGAAAATAACTGCATTAATATTAGCATCAAAAAGAGTACTTAAGAATAAATTTAATAAAAATGCAAAGCTTATAATTTGAAAACTACAAAATTTGCTGAAAAAAATTAAGAAGACATAAATCAATGAAAGACACACCATGTTCACAGACTGGAAGGCTTAATATTGTTAAAAGGGAAATACTTCCCAAATTGATCTACAGATTTCATGTAGTTTCTTGAAAAATTCCAGCTTGCTTTTTTATGGAAATCAATAAACTGATTTGAAAATTTATATGGAAATTCAAGGGTCTCAGAATAGCTAAAACAATCTTTAAAAAGAACATGGAGCACCTGGGTGGGTCAGTGGTTGAGCATCAGCCATTGGCTCAAGTCGTGATCCCGGGGTATTGGGATAGAGTCCTGCATCAAGCTCTCCCCACAGGAAGCCTGCTTCTCCTTCTGCCTATGTCTCTGCCTCTCTCTGTGACTCTCATGAATAAATAAATAAAATCTTAAAAAAAAAAAAAAAAAAGGAGAACATAGTTGGAAGACTCACACTTCCTGATTTCAAAACTATAGTAATGAAGACAGTGTGATAATGGCATCAAAGGAGACATGTAGATCAACAAAACAGAACGAAAATTCAAGGAAAAAAATAAAACAACATACATATATGACCAACTGATTTCTGACAAAGTTGCCAAGACCATTCAAAGGTGAAAGAATAGTCTTTCCAACAAACGATGTTGGGACAACTGGATATCCACATGCTACAGAATGAAGTTGGACCTCTTAAGCCACACCATATATAAAAATTAACTCAAAATGAATCAAAGATTTAAATGTATGAGCTAAAACTATAAAATTCTTTTATTTTAAGAGAGAAAGAGAGAGAGAGGTGGGGGAGGGGCAGAGGGAGTGAGAGAAAGAGAAAAACTTAAGTAGGCTCTATGCCCAGTGTGGAGTCAGATGTGGGGCTCGATCTTACTGCCCTGAGGTCACAACCTGAGCTGAAATCAAGAATTGGTGTTTAATCAACTGAACTACCTAGGTGCCCCGAACTATAAAATTATATGAAAACATAGGTAACCCTGGATTAGGCAATAGTTTCTTAGATCATAAAGACTTTCAATTCAAAGTGGATGCCCATGAGAAATGAGAACATTATATCCACACAAAAACTTGTACATGAATGCTCACAGAAGCATTATACCCAACAGCTAAGGAGTAGAACAAATCAAATGTCCATCAACTGATGAATGGATAACCAGGTATGTTCTAATTATACAATGGAATGTTTAATTAGCAATGAATAGAAACGGAGTACTGATACATGCTACAACATGAGTAAACTTTGAATACATTATGCTAAATGAAAGAAGTTAGTCACAAAGGGCCACATATTATATTATTCCATTTCTATGAAATATCCAGAGTACCCAAAACCATAAAGGCAGAAAGTAGATTGGTGGTTGCTGAGAGCTGGGGAAAAGGGTCATTGAGAGGAAATGGGGAATGATTGCTAATGTATATGGAATTTCTGTTTAAGGTGATAAATAAGTTCTAAATTTGACTGTAGTGACAGTTGCATAACTGTGAATATACTAAAAACCATTAAATTGTATATTTTAAAGGGCTATGTTGTGCTATAGGTACATGAATTATATATCAATAATGAGATTATTATTTTAAAAAAGGAAAAAAAAAACCATTCAAGATTCCAGAAGAAAAAGATGATGGCATATATCAGGGCTATGACAGTGGGATGAACAGATAGATTTGAGATGAGTTTAGATGTTAAAACCAACAGGACTTCATGATTTGGTTGATTAGTTAGGAGGGTTAATCTGGTTTTAGTAACTTAAATTTAAGAGTATTTCCTTGTGAGTTTCTGTGGTAAGCCCTAGCAGTGAAGCTAGATCATCAGTGGCTCTTCCCCCTAAACCTAATGAAATAAACCAGAACAGTGAAAAACTAGCTCTCAGAGGGAGAGGAACAGCCCTAGCCTGGGATAAGTCTTCAGTTACATTGTGAAGGTAAAGATGCACCAGTTGTTAAAATATTGAAATACTTGGTTGGTAAACAGCTGCTGCCTGGAGCCTAATGCAGGAATCTATCACCAGGGTGGATCCCAGGACCCAGAAATCGTGACTTGAGCTGAAGGCAACTGCTTAACTGACTAAGCCATTCAGGTACCTGTGTGTGTGTGTGTGTGCGTGTGTGTGTGTATTATATACACACACACATATGGAATATATATATATGGAATAGTTTATGTACACAAAAAAATTCCAAAAGCATACAAAAGAAAATGTTAATAGCAGTTGCCTATGGGGTACAAATTCTCACACAAGATGGGAAAATATTTTAGATGGTATTTCTTTTCACTTAACAGTCTTTAGTACTTTTAGTCCTAAGTGCATTTTTTGTACAGAAAATTTCCTTAAAAGGAATTTTAATAATCTTGAATGATTTATAGTTTAAAAGGAATACTCATGAACATAACCTCATTTTATCCTTTTATCAACCCTGTAAGTATAAACAGGAGGTATTATCTCTATATTACACATAAGAATATATTTATATTCTTTCTTAATACAGCACATACATTAAAATAAAAGCATGGCATATCTATAATTATGATTTTCCTTATTCATTCATTCAACAAATATTTATTGAGCATTTATTATGTACTAAGTTCTAATAGTGGCTAGGCACTATACCTTAGAGATTACAGTAGTGAACAAAATAGAGCTTTCCACTGTCATGAAACTTATATTCTTATTTTTTTTTAAGATTTTACTTATTTGGGGATCCCTGGGTGGCTCAGCGGTTCAGCGCCTGCCTTTGGCCCGGGGCATGATCCTAGAGACCCGGGATCAAGTCTCACATCGAGCTCCCTGTGTGGAGCCTGCCTGCTTCTCCCTCTGTCTCTGCCTCCCTCCCTCTCTCTCTCTCTCTCTCTGTCTGTCTCTCATGAATAAATAAATAAAATCTTTAAAAAAAGATTTTACTTATTTATGTATTTGGGAGAAAGTGTGAGAGAGAGAGAGAGAGTGCAAGCATGGTGGGGAGGAGCAGAGGGAGAGGGACAAGCAGACTCCATGCTAAGTGTGGAGCTGGACATGGGGCTCCATCCTATGACCGTAATATCATGACACAAGCTCAAATCAAGAGTAGGTTGCTTAGCCAAATGAGCCACCCAAGTGCCCTAAAACTTATATTCTTATTGAGTGAGGAAAGAAATCAAATCAGATAAACAAGGACATCAGTTTAATATCATGCAGAGATTTAGAGTAGACTAAAATCATGGATAATATGACTCTCTAACAGGACTTTTAAGAGATAACATTTAAGTTGAGATCAATGACAAAATGGAATGATATGAAAACAAGTGGATAAGTAGTCTAGGTACAGGGAATACCAATGCCAATTCTCTAACGTGGGAATGAGTATGGCATATTCAAGGAGCGATGGGAGTGTAGTAGGGTAAAAGGAGGAGGGAGCAGTTAGGCAGATTTCAGATCATGTAGGAATTTATAAGTGATAATAAGGAGTTTAAGAAGTTGGGATTTAATTTTAAGTAAAGTGGGAATCACTTGGAAGGTTTTAAAGAGAAATGGCTTGATCTTATTTAAGGAGGCAAGAGAGGACAAAGGGAGATCAATTAGGAATCTAATATAGTAGAGGCAAGAGATGATAGAACCTTGGAGTAGGGTGTTGGCTATGGAGATGGAAATTAGTGGTCAGATTCAGGATATGTTTTGGGGGTCGAGTTTATGGGACTTGCTGATGAAGTACAAGAAGAAGGGATGAAGAGGGAAAGCGCCAAAGAATTAAAATGTAAATTTTTGGTCTTGAACAACCTGATGGACGTTGGAGCTTTTTGCTGAGATGGAAGACTACGAGAGGGAGAACCAGGAATTTTATTTTTTGGCCACATTATGTTTAAACTGCCTATTTGATATCCAAGAGACGTCCAGCAAAGAGTTGAATATATGATGTCTGAAACTTCCCAGAAAGGTCAGAGCAGAAATGACAGGTATACTGATGGCTTTTATAGCCAGATTGAGGTTACCTGGAGGAGTGTGTGGATACAAAGAGAAGGAAGGGCCAGTAAAGCAAACTGGGGCAAGCCGACGTCTAGAAATCACATAAAAACCAACCAAGAAGCAGCAGCTAGTGAGGAAGGAGAAAAACAATCGAGTGAGGCCCAACTGAAGGCCAGACAGTAAGGCAGCTTCTAGGAGGGTGTGGTGACTGCAGAATGCTGCAGTCAGTGGAGTAAGATGAATATGGAGAAGAAACAATTGGCTTTGTTAACATGCAGATCACTAGTGTCCTAGAAAGAGCCTTTCAGTGGAGGGGTGAGGAAGTCAGCCAACTGGGGTGAGTTGAGGAGAGATGTGAGGTGAGATGTAAGGGCTACAACTACTAACGTTGGACTAATACTTTCTAGAGGCAGTGCACGTTTTGATGTGCATTTGCATTTACAACGATTGAGAAAAAAAATTTCTAATATTTGTTATAAGCCTATGTGTTTTGTTCCCATTTTGAATTTCAGATCTCGCATCTCTGTCAACTACTACATTTAAAAAGAAATTGAGGGCAGCCCAGGTGGCTCAGCGGTTTAGCGCCGCCTTCAGCCCAGGGTGTGATCCTGGGGTCCTGGGATCAAGTCCCACATCAGGCTCCCTGCATGGAGCCTGCTTCTCCCTCTGCCTGTGTCTCTGCCTCTTCTCTCTGTTTCTCATGAATAAATAAAATCTTAAAAAAAAAAAAAAATCTTGAAAAAAAAAAAAAGAAATTGAAGGACAACATACATCCTAAAGTGCATACAGTGCACTAATCTCAACATGTACGGCTTGATGGTTTTTTATATGTGTACGCCCATGTAACCAACTGTTGAGACCAAGATAAAGAATGTAAAACGTATGCCCTAAGGTTCCCTTGTTGCACCTTTCCAGTCTGTATTCCCCGAGTAAACCAATATTCTCATTTACATAAACATTCATTAGCTTTACTACAAAAAAACTTCAAAAGAAGCAAGGGAAAACTCTAGAGGGCACTTAATTGGAAACTGCTTTAGAGTAAACTTACCAATTGGCTGGAGGAAGTACGACTACCAATTATTTGGCGCCAAAATGCTGGAGCGGTATTTAAGCCAGTCATCTCCGAAGCCCCGCCCCACTGCCTAGGCCACGCCCCCTGCCTGTGCCGCTCCTTTCCAAACGTACTGGGGGCTCGCCAGAGGGTGGGAAGAAAGCGCAACTCTGTCATGCGCACTAGGGACAGGCGTGCTTTACAAACCGACTCAGTCGGACTTGGCCTTGTCATGCGCATTGAGAGTTCCCAGGAGCGCGCGCGGTCAGGCGCATGAGCAGATTCGCCCGCGAGGGCGGAAGTGGAGAGCGGCTGCGCAGAGGTGGGGGCCGCCGCGCTTGCTGTGGGGTGGGCGCGCTGCAGGAATGATGCCCTTCGGGAGTCCCGCGGTTCCTGTGGCGGTGTTGCTGCTCTTGGTTTGGGGGGCTCCCTGGACCCACGGGCGGCGGAGCGACGTGCGCATCATCACGGACGAGAACTGGAAAGAGTTGCTGAAAGGAGAGTGGATGATAGAATTGTGAGTGTGGGGCGGTTGTCTCGGGTCCCCTTGGTGGGCCGGAAGGTCCGCGTCCTAGATCCACGTCTGGACACCAGACCTCACCTCCACCCACCACGCCCTGCGGGCCCTGGGCTCCCCAGTACTCCCCCTCGGAGCCGTGGAGCCGGCGCCCCTGGCTCTTCGGGATCCCTAAACTCGTATTCGGACGCGCCGCTGGCTTGGTCCCACCCCTTCTTGGTTTCTCACCGGGGAACGTTGAGTGTCCCCCGAAGGGTGTGTCCCGCGCGGTGCTGCGGCTCCGAGGCGGCGCTCCGCTGGGAATTCTCGCTCGGCTTCTCACGACTGGGCTGGAGGTGGTTGGTCTGACTAGCTCCCCTACAGCTGTCTATTTTAGCACGATCCTTCCACAAACTTCTCACTTAACTTTTCACCAGACTTTACAAAAGAGTGAATTGAGCAGAACCTCTCTTCTCCTTCTCATTATCCTTTAAAAGTCCATTTATAGTGTTGGAATTTGAGACTCTTTTTTTTTTTTGAGACTCTTTTTTTTAATCTTAAGTTTTATTTTATGGATTGAGTATATTCTTATTTGAGGTGCTGAGTAAATTCAAGTTGGATTGTTGTTAAATTTTCTTTTGCTTTGTTTTTTGTTGTTGTTGTTGTTGTTGTTGTCTGTTTGTTTCACTTTCTCCACATCTCAATTTTCCTTTGGATGTGTTTTGCAAAGAACTGAATACGGTGGGCTGTTACTCTCAGGCTCAAGTGTTATTTCATTAAAAAGTAAAATTAATGTATGAGTGTGATTGTAAACTCTTAAGACCACCCGTAAATGATGATTTACTGTACAGAGGAAATCACTTTTCTGTGGGGACTCTAATAGTGTCCCTTCTGCATCGATAGAAAATAAACTGCCTCCCTTTGCTTTAGTTGCTGATTGGTGGTGGTGGTGGTGGTGATGATAATGATAATGGTACCACTGTTGATAATAGTGGTGTTAGTGATGTTAATTAAAAAAACACTAATGAGTGTTAAGTGTACTAGACACTGCTACGCACATTGTATACATTATCCTGTTTAATGCTCTACAAATTCTATAAGGTATTATTTCCCGCATTTTACAAGTGAGAAATGCCTAAAGGCTTTAATTAATGTGGTCCAGTACTGTTATACTGGCTTCCTTTCTGTTTTCAGAGCCTAAGAGTAGGTATGCAATAATTGTTAGAATAGCCCCCTTCTTTAAAACAGTTCAGGTGAGTGATTTCCTGTATCCTTAGGTTGCCAGTTGATGGATGGAGGTAGATGTCCCTAAAGGAGACCGCAGAAGGCCAAATCAGTAACTCCTGAGTTATAAAATCAAAAAAGGCATAGAACGTTTATATGAAGGAAAAGTTAGGGGGAAGTGTTTATGTAGTATACATATAATCTGTAACTTAGTGAAATGGATTTTCAGGCACCTTTGAAGCTACAGGGCAGAGGAAATATAACCAAGGACAACATTTAGTTTTTATTGACATGAATGACTTATTTTAGATTGTGCCAATAAAATAGTTACAGTTTCATGAATATTAAAACAATAGTTATTATGAATTTATGTGCAAAATACAGACAAGTGGTACTTGAAGTTTTTTTTTTTTTTGAAGTTGTTTTTTAACTCATTTGCTTAAACTATAAATATAGTGGTCAAAAGTTTATTAGGGGATTTGAATTAGAACTCAGTGAAATTAGACTATATTATTGTACTTATTTTTTTCCTTTAGCTTACTGAATTTGGGGTTAAGATTTTAAAAAGCACCTAAGAAACAAGAGGAACTTGAAAAGGGGATAGATCCTTCTAGTCCTAATGATAGTCAGCTCATATTACAAGTCTGTTATCTGCATTACATCCATCTTGATCGGTTTTGTTACAGAGATATTTTCATTGAAATACAATCTCTTGTTAAGGGCTTTCCCTTTCATGTATGGTGCTAGTCTTGTTCCACAGTGCCAATTACTTTCAGGAATTTTATTTTCATAAAGTAATTTCAGATATAATGAAATGTAGAAACTACTCTTGTGTTCAACAAGTACAGGCTTTATTCTTGGTTACATTTAAAAAACTGATTTTTTATTCTTGGTTACATTTAAAAAAAAACTGATTTTTTTAAAACTCAAATTAAAAGATGATAAAATCCTGGGGGAAAATCAGGGCCTTGAAAGATGCTGAATGTCTGAGGAGTAATTAAAAAGCTAATAAACTTACCCATAGATTTGTAAACCTGAGGTCTTAGAAACTGGCTGACCAAGGGCTGGCAAAAGGAATTTTGTTTGGCTTGCCTACTGTTTGTATCTTAGTTAAGTTTTGAGGTAACATTTTTGTATAAATACAGATTTTCAGCTAATTTTAAATAAAAGCTAGACCTTGCTACCAAGCTGTAAATTGCTTCCTGGTGGTCTTGCTGGTGATTATTCTCCATTAAGTAGGGGCCTACATTTCCTTGTTCACCTCAGCCCTGGGGAGTTCCTATTTTTCTCATTTGTGACTCCTGTAGTGCAAATTATTAAAACTGGTGAGCTCCAAATTTGGTTTTGAGGTTTCCAATGGCCACATACTTATAGAGAAATTTACAGGTTTTGTTTTTTTTTTTGTTTGTTTGTTTGTAAATGATTTTATTTATTTATTGAGAGAGAGAGAGCACGCACACAAGTGGGGGAAGGGGCAGAGGAAGAAGTCGACTTCCTACTGCTGAGCAGGGAGCCTGACTGGAGGCTGGATCCCAGGACCCTGGGATCTTGACCTGAGCTGAAAGCAAAGCAAATGCTTAACCCAAGCACTGAGCCAGCCACCCAGGCATCCGAGAAATTCAAAGGTTTTTAAAGAGCTCTTTTGCATGTGAACTTAGAAACTTACTTTTGTGTCTTAAGAACTTATTTTTGTGTCTTAAGAACTTACTCTCACAATTACTTTTCTGTGATTAGTGTTATCAGTTAAGAGTTTTGATTTCCAGAATGTTTGACCCACAATTAAAACTTTTTTATCTTCACAAAATTAATCATTTTGCTGTATTGTTTTTAGTATGAAATATTCTTCACAAGAATTTTTTTCTCTGTGTGGTCATATGGTGCTTAACTTTTTTTTTTTAAACTATATTTCTTAGTTATGCTCCATGGTGTCCTGCTTGTCAGAATCTTCAACCAGAATGGGAAAGTTTTGCTGAATGGGGAGAAGATCTTGAGGTTAATGTTGCAAAAGTAGATGTCACAGAGCAGCCAGGTACTGTAAGTCCGTGGTTAGTCTTTGCAGATTGGGTTAATATGTTCATCCTGTTTGCCACATCACTTGGTTTTAACTCCTTTTCCTTAGATTTTGAAAACGTAACTGACTATGCTACTTAAGCTCAACTACCTCCCCGATGAGGGATCCTTGTGCAGTGGCTGCAGAAAGCAGATTGTATTGCTCTAAGGGACCTTGGAGACATTGCCTTCTTCCCATTCTTGCCCATATAAGAGCCTCTGATCTGATCTTTTTTTCCCTTCTTATCCCAGGCCCCAGACTAGTGGTAAGATGCCTTTGAGAAATCCTAGAATACTGTGGTTTAGGTGGACATTGGCCAAGCTGTCATTTGCATCCATACCAAGCTTCAGAATAAGGAGCATGTGGTTGAGGTTCTATATAGAGCCAAGGGCACATTTCCTGACAAGTGATCTGGATCTTTTAATTGGGTTTCAAATTTAATACCTTTTAATACAAAGATCTCATGGTTATGGGGTCAAATATACTCCTGACATGGCCCCCTGAACAAGTGGCACGCCCTACTCTTACAGATGGATGCTCTTTTTTTAGACCAGCTTTATCTTACCTGTTCTTGGTCACAATAAACTTGGGTTGTTGACTTTGTTCCCATCCCAGATGGTAATAATAGCTAATATTTATTGAGCACTTACCTGGTACAGATATTGTTCCAAGTGTTTTGCGTTTATCCTATACATATAGTTCTGTACAACCTTGTGAGATAGGTAATATCCCCATTTTACACATAAGAAAACTGAGGCATAGATTAAACTCTAGTTATATTACTGCCTAACATGGTTAATAATGTTAGCTGTTATTGCTCACCTTATGAAAGGTTCAAAATAGTTTCCATTTTTTAAATATTTTCCATTTTTAATAACACATTAGACTCTGCCTTTGTTTTTTGAATGTCAAATGCAATTTTATTTTATTTTATTATTTTTTTAAGATTTTATTTATTTATTCATGAGAGACAGAGAGAGAGAGAGAGAGAGAGGCAGAGACACAGGCAGAGGGAGAAGCAGGCTCCATGCAGGGAGCCTGATATGGGACTCGATCCCTGGACTCCAGGATCACACCCTGGGCCGAAGACAGGCGCTAAACCACTGAGCCACCCAGGGATTCCTCATTTGATTTAGACCTAAGATTACTGTTATATTGTGCTCTCCCATTACTCATTGCTAGTAGTCTTATAATTATACCACACAGTGGTATAATTGATCAAATGTTAATATATATATTCACAGATACCTTCGATATTTAAGCATTACGTACTTGTAATTGAGATACTGCGCAATAGTATTGATTTTTAAAGTTGCTTTAAGTACATAATTAGGATTTTTTTTATTGTTACAAAGCTCAACTATTTTTAGGTATGATTTCATATGCTTTCCCCATTAATATTTAAATAATTGAGAATCAACTTTTAGTAGCAAGTGATTGTTGGCTCATATAAAACCTGCTGTGTGTTCTTTCTTGTATTGATTCCTAATCTTTATAATTTTTAGGGCTGAGTGGACGATTTATCATAACTGCTCTTCCTACTATTTATCAGTAAGTATTTGAAGATTCTGTAGTTACGGAGAAGGATTCGACATAGCATAATCAGAATAGTAGGCCTCTGGCCTGGATTAAACAGCATTATATTCAGTAAGGCTTATTTTGCCCTTAGTGCTGTCCAAGGTGTCTCTAGATAGATGGATGATGTATGAGACAGTCCCTGGTCTCAGAGCTTTGTAATTATTTTGGAGGATTATGTTCATATGACATGATGTGATACCAAATAGTATAGTAAATGATGATGAGCCCAGAGTTGTGTTTAAGTCCTGTAGAAAGTCTGGTAACAGAAAAATCACTGGGCTAGGGTGGTTCCTGGTTCATCACAGGGATGTAGATGCAACCCTGAATTTTCCAAAGAGTGCAGAAATAAGCATTCTACCCTTTGGATAATCTCATGAACAGTCATAAATAGTCTCATGAATCTGATATGTTCAAAAATTAGCTATGAAAGGGCTATAGCTCAATCTTCAGACAGTAGTAAGTGAAACGGTTGAGTGCTAAGTAAGAATGAACAAGATTATGTAGTCTTCAGTATCATGTCTTTTAGTTTGAATTTCTCTTCTAAACTGGGGATCAGAAATCTCAAGTCTATACAGGCCCACCTCATTTTATTGTGCTTCACAGATCCTGCGATTTTTACAGATTGCAGGTTTGTGGCAGCCTTGTGTCAAGCTAATCTGTACCATTTTTCCAATAGCATTTGCTCACTTTGGGTCTCTGTCACATTTTGGTAATTCTTGCAATATTTCAGATTTTTTCATTACTCTATTTCTTATGGGTGGTCTGTAATAAGTGATTACAACTTACTGAAAGCTCAGTTAATGGGTTACATTTTTTAGCAATAAAGTATTTTTTAAGGAAGGTATACTTAGTAGACCACAGTACAGTAAATATTTATATGTGTTTGGAAACCACAAAGTTTTGTGACTTGCTTTGTTGTGATTTACTGGGGTGGTTGGGGTGGTACTGTGATATCTCTGAGGTATGCCTGACCTGCCCTATAAGGTAAAGTTCATCTAGCTGGTGAGTTGAATGCCAGGAGGTACTTCTCTTCTCATATAAAGTCATGAAAGCAAGTTGACAGTTTTTTGTGTGTATCTCGCTTTTCTTTGTCAACTTTTTTTTTTCATGTTTATGTCTGTTTCCCTATACCTTTGTATTCTTCCCTACTCCCTTTGTGCCTGTTCATACACATGTTCTATGTCTCTGTAAGTACTACTGTCCATTTTCACTCAATTCTTTTCTCCACATGCCCCTTAACTGGTTCAAATCACTGTCTTTGATTTTCCTTCTCACTTCTTAACATCCCCTGAACTTATCTGGAATTTCCTGTCTTTTTTTTTAAGTCACATTGTTTGTCATGCCCATTCTTTCACCTGTTGAACTTCTACCTATTCCTCAAAAACAGCTCAAATGCCATTGACGTTACAAAACTGTATTTTTTGAGAGGGGGCCTCCTTGTGGTCTTTGGCTCTGGATGGCTAAAGGATCCTCTAACCCTACTATAGGTAGGGAATTTTCGAAGGTTTTTGCACTTAAGCAATAAAAATAAAAGTATTATATAGGGTTGGACTGGCAGTATTATTTAGGGTAGCTTGAAAATAGTAAAGATGTGGGACCAGGGAGAACATTTTTGAACCTATGAGAACTTCATACATTGGGAATGGGAAGGGGGAGGTGGCTGTCAGGAAGAATGCAAAGCAGACAGTAAAATAAGAGGAAAGGAAACACGAACAGATCCCTCCAGGACTTCATAGTAGCACAGTTAAAATGATGTGATTAGGGCTGAAAATACCAGAAAAATGCCTTAAATTTTTAACCTATATAGCTTAAAAGTGGCTAATAATAAGTGCCAGACACTATTCTCACAACTTTTCATGCAGTCATCCTTTTAATATGTGCGTTACACATTTATTGAGCTATAATTGACATATAACTACTGTGTTTCATAGTTTTATTATTTGGAAAGGTAATAATAGTCTTAAGGCTTATGATTGTTTATAACCCCATTGTTTAAATTTGGAGCTAAGATGTTATGAGTAGGCAGTTAGTATGATTTGTTACTTATGCATTACTAATGATTCTGAATATAAGGATTGATTATAAAATGATGTTAAAGAAATAGTAAAAACAAACACAAACTTTACCTACTTGGTTCTGTTTAATATGTAATTCTGATCCTCTTTAGTTGTAAAGATGGTGAATTTAGGCGCTATCAAGGCCCAAGGACTAAGAAGGACTTCATAAACTTCATAAGTGAGAAAGAGTGGAAAAGTATTGAACCGGTTTCATCATGGTTTGGTCCAGGTTCTGTTCTGTAAGTATGAAGGATTTTTCTATTATTTATTTCAGAATCAGTTGGACCAGATAATTACATTTTGTGGAAATAAAGCATTCATACTGAGTTTTAATTCTTGGACCCTTAACAGTACATTCATATTTACTGTGATATTTTTAGTTTGGCTTTTTCTTTTAAGTCCGATACTTTGATCCTTGTTAAGCTAGAAGGAGGCATTCACTAGAATTGAAAGCCTTTTCAGGAATATTTTATCTTTGTAGATCATGGTTATTTGTATCATCAAAAACTAATCAGTCTTCCTGAACAGTATAATGGATAAAGTTATCATTTGAACTTATTCTTTGAATGAGAAGCCTCAGACATGTATCTCCTCTTGCCGTCTTTAGATTTCAGTTCTTCATGTGATTGAATTATTCTACCCATCTGATAATTTTTTGGTTGAATAGTATAGATGAACAATGATCTTAATGGCATGAATAACCACTCGGCTTTATGTATAGCTAGGCAATGGAGTAGTAATACCTGGAGATAGCTAGCATATTTCCTCTTAGCTGTTGGTGTATAAGGCCTCACACATCATTTGAGAGACATCCAGAAATACTGAGTTTTGCTGAGGTCCCCATGGAGTCATCCTGGTGTGGCCAATCTGTTTCTTCCTGTCCTCTTACCACACTTGCTCTTGAAGGATGGGGGGGTTGTTACACCAATGGTATAAGAGATAAAAATGCTCTGGATTCTGGGAGTGGACAAAAGATCAACCCTAGGCAGTATTTTAAAGTAGAATTTTGTCTTTACCACCTTTTCCTGACACCTTTCCTGTGATAATCTCTGAATTCACTTGTCCTGTAGCTCTCAGAATTCCCCCTACTGAACCATCATGCCAACCCAATTAAGGCACCTGATATTCCTGATAGAGCCTAATTAGTGCTAACTACAGTGAGGCTACAACAGTGCTTTATGTTTCAGTTCCTTGTTCCTGTTCCCATTTTGCAGTTCAAACAGGAGAAGCAATGTGGTTGAATCACCTTTCTGGGTTGAACTGAAAATGCAACTGATTTTTGTTAATTTGAAATCTTGTAAATGACTCTTCCCCTCTCCAGTAGCTTGTAAGTCTCTGTTGAATTGAGCAGTCCATGCCTTTTTTACTGGTGGACTGAAAGAGGCACTTCCTGTGTCATTAGATTCACCTACCCAATGATTGGCAGTGGGTAAGACCATCCTGCATCCAGGAACTCTGGCTTAGGTGTGAATTAGTTCATGTGTTAGTGGCAACACTTTTCCGCTGGGGGAAAACAGGGTTTCTGGGTACAAACCCTTCTTAGTTTTGGAGCATGCCTTTTTCTAACTTCCCATCTAAGCTACTTGGGTTTATGTGAAAATAATTATTATTTTTATTTATATTATTACTTAGCATTTATTTCCTATCTAGTTTCTTTTTTTTTAAGATTATTTATTTATTTATTGATAGACACACACACACACACACACACACACACACACACACAGACACAGAGGCAGAGACACAGGCAGAGGGAGAAGCAGGCTCCATGCAGAGAGCCCGATGTGGGACTAGATCCAGGGCCTCCAGAATCACGCCCCAGAAGGTGGCGCTAAACCGCTGCGCCACCGGGGCTGCCCTCCTATGTAGTTTCTTTGTATATCATTAAATGATATCAAACTAATGCTATTGTAAGATTTATTTTTAATACAAAAGGGGGATAATTCTTAGGTGGGCAGGATCAGTTCAACAAGTGCTCCCAGTTCTCCCTTCAGGCTCCCTTCTCTGCTCATGCTTTGGAGGATTAACACCAGCAATAAAATCTGTCATGATGGGGAAATTTTGACTGAAAGGTAGAAGGTATAGATATGCACATATTGTACTTCTAAGCTGTGTGTCTTACTCAGTTTCTGATTCCCCTCTCCTTTCTTTCAGGATGAGTAGTATGTCTGCACTCTTTCAGCTGTCTATGTGGATCCGGGTATGGGCTAAAGTTTTATTTCTATTTTAAACATTTTTGACACTTTTATTCTAAACAACTAGGTTTTTAGTTTATTTTTTTCTTTTTGTTTTAGACTTGCCATAACTATTTTATTGAAGACCTGGGGTTACCAGTTTGGGGATCATATACAGTTTTTGCTTTAGCAACTCTGCTTTCAGGACTATTACTAGGACTTGTAAGTATTTCATTTTCAGAGTACTAGGGAAAAAAAATTAAATCTGATAATTTAATGTAGTTACACTAGCTCTGTTATATACATTTGAATTTCTTGTATTTATTTTTGCAGTGTATGATATTTGTGGCAGATTGCCTTTTTCCTTCAAAAAGGCGCAGACCTCAGCCATACCCTTCCAGTAAGTATATTTTTAAATGTTTATTTGCTATAATTCTGTTCATTTCTGTGAACATAATCACACACATACCAGATTGCCCTTCCAGCTTAGCATTCTAAATATGAATGGTAGATTATTTTGGAAGGAACTGGGAGACACTTACTCTGTGTAAGAATGACAGCCTGGTGGGTTTTGGAACATAGTTATTTTCTTGGCTTTTATAATGTGGATAATTTTAACAGTGCATATAACTTGTAGATATTTAATGACATTGGTCTGTTGTCATTTTATTTGAAAATTCCATGATATTCATGGATCCATTTGAGTATACTTGAATGAGAAAAGGTTGAATATATTCTACTCTTGAAGTCATTCATTATTATAGTGACCACATTTAAAATTTTTCTTTGTATGCTAGCCAAGTTAAGTTTTTATGGTAGGCTTTTGGAAAAATAGCTGATTTAGGATTAGCATTGACACTGTACTACAAGATGAATTTATATAATTAGAAGTATTCACTGATGTCTGTCTTCATATAATTACTTCTCAAACATGCATTTTAATCTTGAGAATTATACTGATTTGGAAGCACTCCTGTTTGCTGTTTATAAAGAACTTTCATTTTGTGCCATCCCATTCAATTTTCAGCAACTCTCTAGATTTCATAAGTGATACCCTCTCCATTTTGTGGTTGAGGAACGTAAGGCTCAGAGAGGTGAACTATTTTCCCAGGGTCACACAGAAGTGACAGAGTAGAGAGTAGAGCCTAAATTAGACTGTTGGCATGACATTTTCATCGTGCTGCCTTTCATGACTTAGGATATTTTGAGATCAGAACTCTTCAGTTGAAATCAGTGGAGATTGCTGATAATTGACAGATTATCTTTTCATTTCTTAGATCATTACATCAGTAATGAAAAGGACATATACAGGGAAAGGAATCATTTTAAACAAGAGCCACTGACCTGTAAGAAAGAAATGCAAGCACAGATTACTTAAAAGACCATTTAAAAGTTGAATAAAAAAATGATAAAAGTTGGTGAATGTACATGTAATGTTTATACCACTTAAAAACCCTTAAAGCTAACAACAGTTTGTCTCTTAAGTAATCTGTGGCACAACTGATAGATATTAACCCATACTTTAATGTGATACTGCGCCTTCTATAGCCGGCCACATGATTTGAGTTGTTTTCCAGTATGTGTGTTTAACTTAGATTTTGAGTTGCTAGGTAAGACCTACCTCAGTCTAACTTTAAGCAAAATGGAAGTTTATTGCTTCAGATAGCAAAGAAGTCTTGAGGGCAGAGATGGTTGGATTCTAGGGCTCAAATGTTAAGATGTGTTTCTGAATTGCTTAGTTTTCTATGCCTTAGTTTGCTTCATTTTTGGCTCTTTCCAGTCCTTAGCATAAGATGATTAAGAGAGCCGTAGTTCACAATCCAGAGTAAGAAGGAGATACATTTTTTTCTTACACCCACCTATCTTTTTTGAAAAATTTCCGTGTACTCCACTAATATAGAGAGAGTTCACTTGTTTGGAACAGTCACTCTGAACCAGGGTTTCTCAGCCTGAACACTTCTCACCTTTTGGACTGGATAATTTTTAATTGTGACAGACTGTCTTTTGTATGTTGTTGAATGTTTGGTAGCATCCCACTGGTTGGCAGTAGCACTGCTCCTTAGTTGTGACAACCAAAGATATCTCCAGACATTGCTAAGTGTTCTTTTGGCCAGGAGGTGGGGAATAGGGGATGGGGGCAGAGTACAGCAAAATCACCCCTGGTGGAGAACTGCTGTTGCATACTGTAGTGCTCACCACTGCTACATGGGATGTGGCACAGAGAAGGGGCTCTTAACCCAACAGAAGGAGGGATGCCAGACCAAATAACATTGTCCACCATGTGGTAATTTCTTCCAGTGTTTTCTTGTGCCTTAACACCCTTGCAACTCCCTACTCTCTTCTGGATCACCTAAGATTAGGGGCAGGCTAGGATCACTGAACAGACTGAAGCTCATTGACCCAATTCTGTGTTCTGTATCTCAGTAACATGGTGTGTTCTAAGTTGAAGTTAACTATCAATGGGTCTTTTTAAAAGAATGGAAAGGGTATATATGTGATATGTGTGAACATAGAAAATTCATTGAGCTGGGCAGCCTGGGTGGCCCAGCGGTTGAGTGCTATCTTCAGCCCAGGGCATGATCCTGGAGACCTGGAATCGAGTCCCATGTCGGGCTCCCTGCATGGAGCCTGCTTCTCCCTCTGCCTGTGTCTCTGCCTCTCTTTCTCTCTGTCTCTCTCATGAATAAATAAATAAAATCTTTAAAAAAAATTCATTGAGCTGGATACTTAGGATTTGTATATTATATTATTTGTAATTTGTATCTTAATAAAATTATATATGTAAGGAAGAACATTTGTGAAACTCCTTGAAAAAACTTGGGTAGGAATATAACCTTTAATTGTAAATGTCTGATTCCTGTTCACCTGGGAACCGAAATGAAGGTAGTGGTGATTTATTTCAGTGTACTTGTTAACTGGAAGAGTGATTGATTGATTGATTTAAAAATTTTATTTATTCATGAGTGAGAGACAGAGAGAGGGAGGGGAGTAGAGGCAAAGGGAGAAGCAGGTTCCCTGCGGAGCAGGGAGTCTGATATGGGACTCAGTCCCAGGACCGTGGGATCATGACCGGAGCCAAAGGCAGACACTTAGCCACTTAGCCACCCAGGCACCCAGCTAGAAGATGTAATAGCAAATTAAGATAGCTCTGTTTAATGCAGTGTATTTTCTTACGGCATCCACAATCACAGCATTAATTTTAGCTTATTAATGTCAGTTCAGTTTATAAACAGGCAGGTAATTATAATGAATTTGGTAAGGTGGATTTTTCAAACCAATTTTTATTTTTATGGTGTCGTTTATTCCTAAAGATATCCCTTTTGGAAATCTAAATTTAGGATTGATAAAGTGGCAAAGCAATTTATGGGCATATGAATTGTCTCTTGATTTTACTCTAGTGCAAGTCTAGTACATCAAGGAAAACCTATTTCTGGTCTTGATTTTTATTATTATTATTTTTTAATGCCCGCTGTGGATGTTATTTTCTGTTGTCATATAATGCTATTACATATTCCGTATGCTGTACTTTTCATCTCAGTGACTTATTTATTTTATAACTGGAAGTTTATACTTCCTAATTCCATCTGGTCTTTATCTTTAAGAAAAATTATTACCAGAGTCTTCTCAACCTTTGCAAAAAGTGGAGGAGGAACAAGAGGCTGATGAAGAAGATGTTTCAGAAGAGGAAGCTGGAAGTAAAGAAGGAACAAACAAAGACTTTCCACAGAATGCCATAAGACAACGTTCTGTGGGTACTTCATTGGCCACAGATAAATCCTAGTTAATTTTTCTAAATGTTGTAATATTATTTTGGCAAAAACAGAAGATCTATCATTTCTTTGTGGTTTGAAGTGAACTGTGACTTGTTTGTACATTGCAAGGTTCAGTCTAGATTGTCATTAGATTGAACAGACTACCTTCAGAAAATAAAAGTAGCACTTGAACAGAGTACCTTCAGAAAATGAAAGTAATACTACGTAAAAAATTTTGAAATAGGATTTAAGAACAGCAGTATGGTGGTTTAAACAATTCTTTAATTTTTGAAAAATCTGGTGCCAAGCAATAAGATTTGAGTATGTTAATAATGTTTCAAGTTTTCTGAGTTGATCAATTACATTTCCCAAATATTGCATTATTGAGATACTTAAGAGGATTACTTTGGAGAAGAAGATTTCTCATTTGATATGATTTTTCTCAGTTTCACTGTGTGAAAAAAGAACATTTTCCCATAAATGGGAACTTTGCCCATTGTCTGAAGAAATGTGTATTTCAGTGACAACTCTGGTCATTTTAGAGATATAGTCCAAAATTTCTTCCTATTTTTAGATTATGCAACTAATAAAAACTACTTTGCTTTAGTTTTCTACATGTGATAATACAGGATATGCTACTGATTTAGGAAGTTTTTATATAAGTCCATGGTGTTGTCTTGATTCCTATAAAGGTTGTTGCCTTTATTGTCCCCTTCTGTTCAGTGTATGATTTGTATTTTTTTTACCATGGGTTACATTTTTCATTTTCCAAATTGGATAATTTTCTGGAAATGTTTTTCATTCTTTAATAAATGGTTCTTTTTTTGTTGTTTCAAACTGAAGTTTACTGCAGGATTCTTAAAATTGAAGAGCTATCTACTAATAATTTAAAATTTTGGCCATTCATTTCAGGTTTTATAACATTCTACTGAACCTCTACTTGAATTTTCTTTTTAATATGAAAGTGAACATTCCTGATTTTTATTTGGTGTTGAGGAAAAGCTTTGATATTTTACATTTTGAAAATTCATAGAAACTTAATTTGATATAAAATAAAGTTAACATTCTACTCAGGAAAAAGTATCTCAGTGTATATTTTCAATGCACATTTGTCCTCACACAGAAAGTTCTTAATTGATTTTACAAAGGCTGTACATGTTTGATGTTTAAAAATCATAGCATTCTTAAGTTTATGAACACACAAAATCCATATTCTGCTGTACTTTTTATTGTGTAGTATTTCACAGGTGAGCATCAGCAGGATGGGACATTTAATATGTTTTTACTCCTCAGACAGCTACAGCACAGAGTTTTCACCTTTCAGCAAAAGCAGTGAGGTGTGATGAGTGGAAATAAGAACTGTATTACCTACAAAACGGGGAAAAACCATAACTCAGAATGAGTCATTTGTCCATTATGTAATAGAAAAGTTCTGTGATGCCCCCTTTTGTCTAGATTCTGCTGCTATGTGACTCCATTAGACTTACACAGTATCATAATGTACAACAGTTTTTCTGAAAGATCTTGCCTTTAGAATATTAAACAGTCTATCATTGAAGAGTTTTGGATGTATAATAATTTTGTGATGCTTTAGAAAAATAGTCTAAGCACAAAATAAACTTTTCTAAGCACTTCACTAAAGCTGGAGACAAGTGTGATTTCTGGTTGCATATTTAGAAAAGCCTAATTATTTTGTATTTAACGATGTTCAGATGAATAGTTGTGTCACTGTGTGTTCTTGATCTGTACAGTCAAAAAGCTAGAGTCATACACCTCTTTTTCTGTTACTTGAGATGATAGAGGAAAATAGTGCTCCTTAATCAGGCATTCTGTTTTCTAGTGTTCTCATATACACAGCATAGATTTTAAGTTTTTAAATGATTAGAAAATACTATGTATGTAGAATATTTAAAAGTAAAAAATTAAAAATTTTAAAAAGTAAAGTAAAATTTTAAAGTAGCCTAAGTAGAGCCATGATATTTTAGAAAACATCTTGCATTTCATCACGACTCTTGCATCTCTCCAGTGACTCTTCAGTTACTCTAGACATCTGAATAATCAATTTTCTGTCACACTAGCGGTGTACAGAAGCTATGCAGTATCATTTTACCTTTAACAGAACCCTTTTGTTTTCATTATAGGAAAGATTAAGGTGCAGTATCAGCATCCTGGAGAACTCTGCTCCCTCCTGGAGAACTCTGCTCCTTCCCCCCCTCCCCAATAATTATTCAGGGATACCATGGAAGTGTAAAATCTTTCCACTCCAATGGAAAATGCAGTTCTACTACATATTATCTAGATACTTAGCAAGAATGACAAAAGTTTTAATGAAGAGTCCTATGTATATAATCGTGGCTTCCATTCACAAGGGTTCTTTTTTCTCCACATTCTCACCAACATTTGTTATCTCTTGTCTCATTAAGTATAGCCATTCTGATGGGTAAAGTGATACCTCGTGGTTTTGATTTGCATTTCCCTGAGGATAAGTGATGTTGAGTATTTCATGTCTGTTGGCCATCTGGATGCTGTATTTGGAAAATTGTTTAGTTAGGTCCTCGGCCCATTTTAATCAGATTATTTGGGTGTTTGTGGTGTCTACTTGTATAAATTCTTTATATATTTTGGATATTAGCCTGTTACTGGATAAATCATTTGCAGATAAATTCTCCCATTCAGTAGATTGCTTTTTGATTTTGTCAATCGTTTCCTTCGCTGTGCAAAAGCTTTTTATTTTGATGGAGTCCCTATAGTTTATTTTTGCTTTTGTTTTTCCCTTGTCTGAGGAGACATACCTAAAAAATACTTCTAAGGCCGGTGTCAGAGAAATTACTGCCTGAGTTTTCTTCTAGAAGTTTTATGTTTTCAGGTCTCACATTTAGGTCTTTAATCCATTTTGAATTTATTCTTCTGTATGGTGTGAGAAAGTGGTCCAGCTTCATTTTTGAATGGTGCTTTTGAAAACAAGTTTCTGTCAAGTCACTTGTGTTCTTATTCAGCCCAGTGCATCAAAGGCATAACTCTGGATGTAATTACATTATAAGATTAACATTAAGCATTTTGACTTATTTTAGAGTTACCAAGGATATTCTGATCTATCACGATAGTTTAAGTTAGAAGTCTTTCAATAAATTTTTTCCAGTTTTAGGGATCCCTGGGTGGCGCAGCGGTTTGGCGCCTGCCTTTGGCCCAGGGCGCGATCCTGGAGACCCGGGATCGAATCCCACATCGGGCTCCCGGTGCATGGAGCCTGCTTCTCCCTCTGCCTGTGTCTCTGCCTCTCTCTCTCTCTCTCTCTCTCTCAGTGAGACTATCATAAATAAATAAAAAAATTTAAAAAAAAATTTTTTTCCAGTTTTATCAAAACAAATTACTTTGATATGGATCTTTTATTAATAAAATAATTGACCTGGGGTAGAAATTTAAATGAGTAGTCCTACTGAGTAACTGTATAATTGTGAAAGTAAAATTTTAAGTATCTTACTTGCAGATTTAGATTTGTATTTATGTAGCAACTTTCACATTTGTTTTAAAACCATTAAAACTAGAACAACAACAACAACAACAAAAAAAAAACTAGAACAACAATAAATTTAAATGAGAAGTTTGGTAATATATAAGTAGTAAGGTCAAATTACATATTTGAACGATCTAAAATAATATTCTTTTAATGATTGTTTCTTTTGACTCAATTACAAATGGTGGTACTGTCAGTATTGTGGCCATTTATGAAATCAGCTGTCCTTTCTACCCATTTGGTTTTGTGTGACATTATTTTTATACCTATTTTCATTGTGGTATGACAAGTCACGACTGGTTGTATCCTGAAAACGAAAATATGAAAAATGAAAATGTAAGAAGTCAAATGACCAAATAGAGGTTTGATTCTCTGAAATTTCTTTCAAATCTAAATATAATTAAGAGCTAGTTTTAAACTGAGTGAAAATATACTTAATTTTGAAGAATAAGTAAGTATTTTTTAAAAACTTTTCTAGTTTCAGTGTTTTTAATACAGCATGTCATAGAAATGATGTTACTAGTAGATTGGATTATATCCAGTCCAGTACTTAGGAAGATTCAACTTAATGCCACCTGGGCATTCCAAAGAAAATTTCTCTATATAAACTTCAGACATCTCTGCTTCCACAGAAGCATCTATACTATACACTTGGTTGGAAATTAACAATGCAATCAACTTTACCTCCCCACCCCAACCCAACTAATATTCCTGAAACTATTTTAACAAATCTTCTGTTGTTAGGTGAACATGTCTCACATACCATCTGTTGGTTTAACAGTCCGCTCAAATCCTTTAAATCCTTTCTGACCTACAGTCAGAAACCTAAAATGTAGGTTTGCATCATTCCCTGGCAGTTAAATCACATTCTGTCTTATAATATTTATTCTCGCATTTATTATCCCAATTAACTGAGTGATACTGAGCAAATCACGATACATCCCTGGCCTCAGCTTATGAGTTCAGTGATTCTGGGGTTCTCTACCTTTAACAAGATAGTCACTGCATTTTTAAGTTGTCTCTAAAACCTGATTGTCATCACCTTGAGACCTGAAAATACTTGTTAGTTTGAGACAAAGCATACTATTGTGGGGAAACTTGGCAGAAGTCAGGAGAGCTGGCTTCAAGTCGTGTCTCTGCCCCTGACTAGGAATGTGACTACCACCTCTCTACACTGATTTTCATTTTTGTGAAATGCGTGTAAGTCAAGTAGTCTAGTTCTTGGATAAATTACTTTGAGGAAGTTCTTGAACAATGAAGTTATTTGCAACTTTAACTTCCTGGGCAGGTTTCCTAGAATATTAATGCCTTGTGAAGAAAGACAGTTGAAAAGTAAGATTGTTCATGTTGACAGTAAATTGTGTGGGTGTCACTGGACACGAACTTAGGTCCTCAGTCTGCTGAGCTGGGAGAGCAGGAAAAAAAAAAGGCCATTGTGCCTTCACTATCATTGTAAACACTGATGTCTACTCTACTCTCTAACATTCACATCCTTCACAGCAGAACCCAGATTTTATGTTCTCCATCTCTCTCTGCAGCCATGTGCTTCAGGACAAGCTGACTCCCTCCTCACCTAGGTCTGAATTTGAATTATGACACCATGATAATCCAAGCCAGTGATTGACGTGGTCAATAAATATGCAGTCCAGTTTGAGCCAGTGAGGAGGTAGGGGCTTCTTGTAAGGTCTCTGTTTAAAAATGAGGATTTAAGGGAGATGTCTCTTTCTTTTGGAGTTGGCCATTTTCTTAGAGTTTTATGACCGTCTCACAGCCTGAGGATGAAATGAATAAATAGGAGGGCAGAACCAAAAGAATCAGAAAAGCAAAGCTAGAGCTTTGCCAGAGCACATCCTATCTCTGGGCATCTTGTTATTAGAGATAATTTTCCTTATTACCTAACCACTTTGAATAAGGCTTTTCAGTTCCTTGTATCTAAAGTATCAGCATGGTTGTCACCGTTCTGGACTTTGTGAACAGTGGTATCTTTATTTGGCATAATTTAGCTCAATTCCATGTCATTTTCAGATTGCCCACCTCAGGTATGGTTAACTTTTCTCCCTGTGACATTCCAATGTCAGGAAAAAGAGTTATCTCTATGTATGTATTTGAAACTAATTCAGACATGTACTTCAAACAGACTTGGTAGAGAAAAGTTAAGTGAGTATAGTTTTACTTTTTTGGAAGGTTTGTGTGTGTGTGTGTGTGTGTGCACTTATATTTTATTACATTAATGTTAGGATCTGTAAGCATTAGAGGTGAAATCCTAGAAGCTAAAAATAGTGTGTCAAGTGTAAGTATAGCTGGCTATTTAGTGTTGACTCAGGTTTGAGCCTAAAATAGCCTGGTTTGGCTTGTAAAATCCTCTTTTATTTGGATTTTGTGCTTAGTGAGCAAATTCCTATTGTCATTTTTGACAATAGCTTGAGTTTTGCTGAGAATGAGAACAATGTAAGTTTGAAGATGGTAAGAAGGAATTATTTTGCCATTCTATTCCATTTGGGGAGGAGCAAATAAAGGATGAAGTAGTAAAAGGTGAAGTTTGTTTATGTCTTCTGGAATGTTTCTCTCCTTTCTAAGTTTATTTGTTTATTGTCAAGATTAAATAAGAATGTATGTGAAAATGCCAATCATAACTTAGCATGTGCAAATAGCTTGATATAGAATGTTTCTTAGTCTGATGTTTATGAAAGGGGATTCCAGCTGAATAAACCTACTGCTTAATAGACTGTAACTTGCATTATAGTATGAAGTGTTTATTTTGCAAATCTGTTGAGAATGCAGTTACTTTTTTTGATGGTTGAGCTCCTTGTCAATGCATGTTTTGATATTTCATTGTTGGAGGACTACTTGCTAACTTTGAGTTATATGCTGCATGTAAAAATGTTTAGTTATGTTCATTGTTTATGTATGAGTTCAAGTTGCTAACAGGTTCCAGCCTTCAAGCTGATTTTTAATCTGGAGATATGTAAACTGCATAAAATGGTGTGTTACTTGTTCTCATCCTTGGATATGAGCTTACAGAGAAACTTAGAGTAAACAAAGACAAGAGAATGTGATGAGTTTTTTTATTAAAGGCCTAACTTTTATTCTGGGATTATATCCTTCTTTTAAAGATATTTTAAAAAAATTTTTATTTGACAGAGAGAGTGAGAGTGCACAAGCATGGGGAGCAGCAGCAGAGGGTGAGGGAGAAAATAAGCTCCCTGCTGAGCAGAGCTCCATGTTGGGCTCCATCCCAAGACTCTGGGATCCTGACCCAAGCTGAAGGCAGACAGATGCTTAACCAGCCTAGCCACCCAGGCCCCCCTATGTCCTTCTTCTTAATGTTTTAAAATTAAAAATGTTAGATTTTTTTAAATGACCCTACCGTAATAAAGAGTTGACAGTCTCTTATGAGTATCTTAAATTTGGAGAATTTTACTGGATGATAAAATTTTGAAGTCTGGGAGCCACTCTTGTCCAAGATGAGCAACCTGAAGTTTCTTCCCTAGACCACTCATGAAGAGCAAATAGAGAGTAAGAATTCTGGTCTCCTCACAATTGATTCCTTCTTTCTTCATAAGGTTTTCTTAGTGGGGTTATTGGAAGCCATGCCATGTTATATAAACTGTAAGCTAAAATGCTCTGTTCATATTATTAAATAGAACCCAAGTCTGATCAAGCAGAGCTGTTGGCTTATAGGAGATCTGTCATGTCACATTTGGTATTACTATGCAACGTAAACCTGTAGTAACCTCATTTTTCTGCGTCTCTGTGTTAAGCTGCAATCATCAAGGAGAATAATTGAATTTAAGCTTCATCAGTAATATTTCCACCTGTTCATATAGGGAGATCAGATTAAATCTGATATTGGTGATAAGCAATAGAAAGTGTACCAGTGGTACACTGAGGTTCTGTAGCTTTATTATTTTTTTCTGGTTGAAGCATCATTATAATATATAGTAACAAGGAGAAGTACCCAACTTAAGTTTGTGTCAATCACATTCATATCCTAACACTACAAGAGCTTAATAAATGTTTGATCAGTATATTTATTTAGCTGTTTACCACTAGGCTTGAGGTAGATAAAGAAAGCTCTGATGGTGCTAATTACCCAATTTTGCACAGAATAGTTTTTATTAACATAGTTTCCATTTTATCTCACTAATAATACTGCCCCATCATCCCCATGGATTTACCTCTCTCCTGTGAGGTACTGTTAAGAACACTTGACTCATGGGGCACCTGGGTGGTTCAGTCGGTTGAGTGTCTGCCTTTGGCTCAGATCAGGATCCTGGGATCCAGCCGCATGTTGGGGTCTCCCCTCAGTAAGGAGTCTGCTTGCCCCAATTCCCCTGACCCTCCCCCTGCTGATGCTCTCTTGTGCTCTCTCTTAAATAAATAAATATTTTGTTTAAAAAAAACAAACACACTCTCCACGTGTGTACTGCTGTAGAGTTTTCAAAGAGCTTTCACAAGCTTTGTCTCATGTGACTCACAGCAACTTAATGAGTGAACAGGGTAAGTTTTGTTATTATTTTACTAATAAGGAAATTGAAACTCAGGCCAAAGACCTGCTTGAGGTTATACAGTCATTAAGTGGTGGATTTAAGACTAGAACCTAGGTTCACTTACTTTAGTAGAGTTCAGTGTTTCTCAGGTTATCTTTAGCTCACAAGTCCCACAAGATGTTTCATGAAGAGTCTTGTAAAACGAGTTAGGGAAAGCATGTATATTCTGTTCCTTCTGGATGTTCATAGTACAGACTGTCCCTGTAATAACAAGACCAATTTACCTGTGTTCAACCTGATACTTCCCTTTATTTGAACATATAACCTCTTTTTATTTTTTATTAAAGATTTTATTTATTTTAGAGAGAAAGAGAATGAGCAGGGAGAGTGGCACAGGGAGAAGGAGAAGCAGACTCCCACTGAGCAGGGAGCCCAATTCAGGATTTGATCCCCAGATGCTGGGTTCATTACCTGAGCCTAAGGCAGATGCTTAATCAACTGAGCCACCCAGGTGCCCCAGAACCTCTTTTAAAATTAACATTCTTTAAACTTCCCAAGGCAATTAGTTTTCCTTAAAGTACACTTTAGGGCAGTGGCAATATAGGAACTTATATACCATGCTACCCTCATACGGGGCTTTCTTTAGTACCTTATAATTTAAGCTTCCTAGTCAATTGTTGAATACTAGCTTCCTGAAAATATACAAAAATGATCTATTGATTAAGCAAAGCTGAGTTTATTCTTTATGATGGTAAGGACAATCACATCATTGACAGAGCCTTAGTACACTGTGTCTTGGAGAGAGGGAAAGCAAAGGCAGGTTATTTGAGTTCTTTTGGGATCTGATTTAAGGTGGGTTTCTTGATTTGAGATCTTGTTTATGAGTGAACAAATTTAGGAGTAGGGTTTTAAGCTACATCTTAAAAAGTAGTCACTGAGTGTCAACTAAGAAGGGAGTATATGCTTTGTTGAGGAGAAATTGAATAGTCTAGTGTTCAGGTAAATGACTTTGAGGAAGTTCTTGAACAATAAAATTATTTGCAACTTGAACTTTCTGGGCAAGTTTCCTAGAATATTAATGCCATGTGAATGAAGACACTAGGATAGTAAAATTGTTAATATTGACAGTAAGTTGTGTGATTGCAAATAGTTTCAGTTCTCAGTATCATACCCTTACCACCATTCTTTGGTCTGAGCTGAAAGATTTGTAACTGGGGATGTGGTCCCACAATCGTTACTGCAGATCTTCACTGCTATTTGTGGCGTTGTGATCATGTATCACAGTTCCCAGATGGTTGTTTCAACATCCATGGTGTTAGTTTTTTCTGTTCTTTGCATTGCTTATTTGTTTAATTATGTGATGGGACATTAGTTGCACAGCAACATTGAAAACTTGCCATCACCCATCTGAGTCCCTATATATATCAAATTCTAGGAGAAGGACTATGATCAGAGTTTGTAGGGCACCTTTTAAACCCTGAGCCAAGAGTGCCCAAATGAAGATGGAAGAATAATTTTCATTTCCATTGCAATGAGTCTGCAGGACCAGACATGGGATTATTAGCCAAATTGCCTAATTTTGTGATTTCTTTGTCAGGTCTCTTTAGAAGTATCAGAGATGCCAGAAAGCTCTGCAGGGATATAATCACACCATTTTCCCCTAAAACAGCACATACTCCCTCTCAAGACATCAATATTAGGTTTAATGGGCTCTTAGTTCAATTTCCTGAATCTCTTGGATGAGGATCACCTTGGTGGAACTATATAGCCTTAGTGGCTTTGTCTAGCTCTCCTGCTTTTTCTCTGAACCACAGCATGTAAGATGGCTCCCTTTTTCTGGGCCTTTTGCAAAGTGAAATTAGCAGAGAAAAGAAAGCAACCTAGAATCTGCTGTGAGTGGTTAAGGTTTTTGAATCAAGGCCCAGTTTTTCTCCTTTCACTAATTTACCTAATTTCTTTTTCTAAAAGGCAAATTGGTGAGTCAGACTGGCTAAGAGACTATTCTGAGAGCAGGTGTCTATTTACCATGGTAACAACCCTTTGTACAGTTTGTAGTTAGTAGCCAATAGACTTTGGTGTTACAGATCTAAATGTATTATAAATTTGATTTTGTGTTACAAATGAAATCACTGGTGGCCACCCACTTACCTGTTTTTGGTCAAAATACCTCTATGTGGTTGTCAAGTAGTTTTTTATGATTTGGGACCATTTAAGGAGTAGTCTGGCTCTAGGTACTGAAATTTATAGTGTCAAGAACATCATTTAGGCACATCTAAAGTGAAAGAAATAGTGTGTTTTACCTGTAAAACTGGATAAAGTGAGACCACTTCCAAATCTCTACCATATGTACCATAGTTCTCTTCCAGGCTCTGTATCTGAAATATCTGCATAAAAGGTTCCAAATATTAGTGTTGATGGATACCAGAGCCTTTTTTCCCTAAAATATCATAGAAGATTTTAGATTTCTGGCTGCCTGTGTTTTGTTTGCCATCTAAAATTTGCCTAGGAGGAGGGGCAAGATGGCGGAAGAGTAGGGTCCCCAAGTCACCTGTCCCCACCAAGTTACCTAGATAACTTTCACATCATCCTGAAAACCTAGGATTCGGCCTGAGTTTGAAGAGAGAACAGCTGGAATGCTACAGTGAGAAGAGTTCCCGCTTCTATCAAGTACAACTTGTTTTTGGCCACTGCACTGAGCAAAATGACTAGAAGGAAAAACTCACCTCAAAAGAAAGAAACAGTCCTCTTTCCCACGGAGTTACAAAATTTGGATTACAATTCAATGTCAGAAAGCCAATTCAGAAGCACAATTATAAAGCTACTGGTGGCTCAGGAAAAAAGTATAAAGGACTCAAGAAACTTCATGGCTGCAGAATTTAGATCTAATCAGGCAGAAATTAAACATCAATTAAATGAGATACAATCCAAACTAGAGGTCCTAACGACAAGGGTTAACAAGGTAGAAGAACGAGTGAGTGATATAGAAGACAAGTTGATGGCAAAGAGGGAAACTGAGGAAAAAAGAACAAAGATCATGAGGATAGGTTACAGGAAATAAATGACAGCCTCAGAAGGAAAAATCTACATTTAATTGGGGTTCCCAAGGGCACCAAAAGGGACAGAGGTCCAGAATATGTATTTGAACAAATCATAGCTGAAAACTTTCCTAATCTGGAGGGGAAACAGGCATTCAGATCCAGGAAACAGAGAGATCCCCCCTTAAAATCAATAAAAACTGCTCAACACCTCGACATTTAATGGTGAAGCTTGCAAATTCCAAAGATAAAGAGAAGATCCTTAAAGCAGCAAGAGACAAGAAATCTCTAACTTATATGGGGAGAAATATTAGATTAACAGCAGACCTCTCCACAGAGACCTGGCAGGCCAGAAAGGGCTGGCAGGATATATTCAGGGTCCTAAATGAGAAGAACATGCAGCCAAGAATACTTTATCCAGCAAAGGGTCTCATTCAGAATAGAAGGAGAGATAAAGAGCTTCCAAGATAGGCAGAAACTGAAAGAATAGGCAGATACAGAATAGGCAGAACAGAAACTGGTTTGGTTTGACCACCAAACCAGTTCTCCAAGAAATATTAAGGGGGACTCTGTAAAAGAAAGAGGAAGTCCAAGGGAACAATCCACAAAAACGGCCAGAATAGGTATCATGATGACACTTAATGACCCCATCAAAAGGTGCAGGGTTTCAGACTGGATAAAAAAAAGCAAGACCCATCTATTTGCTGTCTACAAAGACTCATTTTAGACATAAGGACACCTACAGCCTGAAAATAAAAGGTTGGAGAACCATTTACCATTCAAATGGCCCTCAAAAGAAAGCAGGGGTAGCCATCCTTATATCAGATAAACTAAAGTTTATCCCAAAGACTGTAGTAAAAGATGAAGAGGGACACTATATCATACTTAGAGGATCTATCCAACAAGAGGACTTAACAATCATCAATATTTATGCCCCGAATGTGGGAGCTGCCAAGTATATCAATCAATTAATAACCAAAGTTAAGACAAACTTAGATAATAATACACTTATTCTTGGTAACTTGAATGTAGCGCTTTCTACAACTGACAGTTCTTCTAAGCACAACATCTCCAAAGAAACAAGAGCTTTAAATGATACACTGGACCAGATGGATTTCACAGATATTTACAGAACTTTACATCCAAACGCAACTGAATACACATTCTTCTCAAGTGCACATGGAACTTTCTCCAGAATAGACCACATACTGGGTCACAAATCAGGTCTTAACTGATACCAAAAAATTGGGATCGTCCCCTGCATATTTTCAGACCATAATGCTTTGAAATTAGAACTAAAGCACAAGAAGAAGTTTGGAAGGATTTCAAGCATGTGGAGGTTAAGGAACATCCTGCTAAAAGATGAAAGGGTCAACCAGGAAATTAGAGAAGAATTAAAAAGATCCATGGAAACTAATGAGAATGAAGATACAACCATTCAAAATCTTTGGGATACAGCAAAAGCAGTCCTGAGGGGGAAATACATCGCATTACAAGCATCCATCCAAAAACTGGAAAGGACTCAAATACAAAAGCTAACCTTGCACCTAAAGGTGCTGGAGAAAAAAACAGCAAATAGATCCTACACCCAGCAGAAGAAGAGAGTTAATAAAGATTCGAGCAGAACTCAATGAAATAGAGACCAGAAGAACTGTGGAACAGATTAACAAACCATTAATTCTTTGAAAGAATTAATAAGATAAATAAACCATTAGCCAGCCTTATTAAAAAGAAGAGAGAAAAGACTCAAATTAATAAAATCATGAATGAGAAAGGAGAGATCACCACCAACACCAAGGAAATACAAACGATTTTAAAACCATATTATGAGCAGCTATACGCCAATAAATTAGGCAACTTAGAAGAAATGGACGCATTTCTGGAAAACCACAACTACCAAAACTGGAACAGGAAGAAATAGAAAACCTGAACAGGCCGATAACCAGGGAGGAAATTGAAGCAGTCATCAAAAACCTCCCAAGACACAAAAGTCCAGGGCCAGATGGCTTCCCAGGGGAATTCTACCAAACATTTAAAGAAGAAACCATATGTATTCTACTAAAGCTGTTTGGAAAGATAGAAAGAGATGGAGTACTTCCAAACTTGTTCTATGAGGCCAGCATCACCTTAATTCCAAAACCAGACAAAGATCCCACCAAAAAGGAGAATTATAGACCAATATCCCTGATGAACACAGATGCAAAAATTCTCAACAAGGTACTAGCCAGTTGGATCCAACAGTAGTACATTAAGAAGATTATTCACCATGGCCAAGTGGGATTTATCCCTGGGATGCAAGGCTGGTTCAACGCTTGTAAAGCAATCAATGTGATTGATCATATCAGCAAGAGAAAAAAAACAAGAACCATATGATCCTCTCAATAGATGCAGAGAAAGCATTTGACAAAATACAGCATCCATTCCTGATCAAAACTCTTCAGAGTGTAGGGATAGAGGGAACATTCCTCAGCATCTTAAAAGCCATCTACGAAAAGCCCACAGCAAATATCATTCTCAGTGGGGAAATACTGGGAGCCTTTCCCCTAAGATCGGGAACAAGACAGGGATGTCCACTCTCACCACTGCTATTCAACATAGTACTAGAAGTCCTAGCCTCAGCAATCAGACAACAAAAAGAAATAAAAGGCATTCAAATTGGCAAAGAAGAAGTCAAACTCTCCCTCATTGCAGATGACGTGATACTGTACCTAGAAAACCCAAAAGACTCCACCCCAAGATTGCTAGAACTCATACAGCAATCTGGCAATGTGGCAGGATACAAAATCAATGCCCAGAAATCAGTGGCATTTCTATACACTAACAATGAGACTGAAGAAAGAGAAATTAAGGAGTCAATAGCATTTACAGTTGCACCCAAAGGCATAAGATACCTAGGAATAAACCTAACCAAAGAGGTAAAGTATCTATACCTTAAAAACTACAGAACACTTCTGAAAGAAATTGAGGAAGACACAAAGAGGTGAAAAAATATTCCATGCTCATGGATTGGAAGAATTAATATTGTGAAAATGTCAATGCTACCCAGGGCAATTTACACATTTAATGCAATCCCTATCAAAATACCATGGACTTTCTTCAGAGAGTTGGAACAAATTATCTTAAGATTTGTGTGGAATCAGAAAAGTCCCCGAATAGCCAGGGGGATATTAAAAAAGAAAACCATAGCTGGGGGCATCACAATCCCAGATTTCAGGTTGTACTACAAAGCTGTGGTCATCAAGACAGTGTGGTACTGGCACAAAAACAGACACATAGATCAATGGAACAGAATAGAGAATCCAGAAGTGGACCCTCAACTTTATGGCCAACTAATATTCGACAAAGGAAGAAAGACTATCCAATGGAAAAAAAATAGTCTCTTCAATAAATGGTGCTGGGAAAATTGGCCATCCACATGCAGAAGAATGAAACTGGACCATTCTCTTACACCATACACAAAAATAAACTCAAAATGGATGAAAGATCTAAATGTGAGACAAGATTCCATCAAAATCCTAGAGGAGAACACAGGCAACACCCTTTTTGAACTTGGCCATAGTAACTTCTTGCAAGATACATCCATGAAGGCAAGGGAAACAAAAGCAAAAATGAACTATTGGGACTTTATCAAGATAGGAAGCTTTTGCACAGCCAAAGAAACAGTCAACAAAACTCAAAGACAACCTACAGAATGGGAGAAGATATTTGCAAATGGCAAATCAGATAAAGGGCTAGTTTCCAAGATCTATGAAGAACTTATTAAACTCAACAGCAAAGAAACAAACAATCCAATCATGAAATGGGCAAAAGACATGAACAGAAATCTCACAGAGGCAGACATAGACATGGCCAACAAGCACATGAGAAAATGCTCCGCATCCCTTGCCATCAGGGAAATACAAATCAAAACTACAATGAGATACCACCTCATACCAGTGAGAATGGGGAAAATTAACAAGGCAGGAAACAACAAATGTTGGAGAGGATGTGGAGAAAGGGGAACACTCTTGCACTGTTGGTGGGAATGTGAACTGGTGCAGCCACTCTGGAAAAATGTGTGGAGGTTCCTCAAAGAGTTAAAAATAGATCTGCCCTATGACCCAGCAATTGCACTGCTGGGGATTTACCCCAAAGATACAGAGGCAGTGAAACGCCGGAATACCTGCACCCCGATGTTTATAACAGGAATGTCCACAATAGCCAAACTGTGGAAGGAGCCTCGGTGTCCATCAAAAGATGAATGGATAAAGAAGATGTGGTTTATGTATACAATGGAATATTACTCAGCCATTAGAAATGACAAATACCCGCCATTTGCTTCGACGTGGATGGACCTGGAGGGTATTATGCTGAGTGAAATAAGTCAATCAGAGAAAGACAAACATTATATGGTCTCATTCATTTGGGGAATATAAAAAATAGTGAAAGGGAATAAAGGGGAAAGGAGAAAAAAATGAGTGGAAAATATCAGAAAGGGAGACAGAACATGAGAGACTCCTAACTCTGGGAAACAAACAAGGGGTGGTGGAAAGAGAGGTGGGCGGGGGTGGTGGTGGTGAGGGTGACTGGGTCATGGGCACTGAGAGGGGCACTTGATGGGATGAGCACTGGGTGTTATGCTGTATGTTGGCAAATTGAACTCCAATAAAAAAATAAAAAAATAAAAAAATAAAAAATAAAAAGTTGCCTAATAAAATGATTGAGTTTCGTTACCCATAAAGTTACCAGATTTCATTAAAGGAGTGGAATCATGGAAACTGGGTGGTTCCTCCCAAAGGAAAATGTGTAATTCCAATAGTTAGTTTGGTTGTATGGGTTACCAGTTTATGAGTAATTTGTCTCTTCCAAAAGGCCAAATCTTTACGTTTTAGGTTGTGCACTGTTTAGGAGGATTCTGAGGCAGGTCTCCTCATACCTGTTGATGCTAAAATTGGATGTATTGCATGAGCACCTTGCAATATTTGGTCATGTCTGCTTGCTGGTAAGATGTAATAATCCTAGATGCCTGGACAGGCCAATCACTCATAGAGCAAGAAGAGGTCATGAACCCCAGAGGTATCATTAAAGCCCATGAGAATATCTTCAAGCCATAGAACTTGGAGAGTCTGTGAGCTTTGCTAAACTGAGTTTCAGAATTCCATTTGTTCTTTTTTACCTCTCCTGGAAATTGGGAAAAAATACATAGCAGATTTTCTGAGTACGTGGAAATAACTCTTTAACGATAGTCCCAGAAGAATTGGTACCCTGTTCAGTAGGGAGAGAGATTGGAATTCCTCAGGTTGGGTTATGAAATCAGGTTAATATATTTTTTTAAGATTTTATTTATTTATTCATGACAGAGAGAGAGGTAGAGACACAGGCAGAGGGAGAAGCAGGCTCCATGCAGGGAGCCCGACATGGGACTTGATCCCGGGTCTCCGGGATCATACCCTGGGCTGAAGGTGGTGCCAAACTGCTGGGCCATCGGGGCTGCACAGGTTAATACTTTTTATACTGTAGAGCTAGAGGTCTAGCAAGAAAGGATTTCAACATATCCTGCAAATGAGGCTAGAACAATGACCAGAGCATATTTAACACCCATACTAAGATGTACTTGTATGAAATCCATGAAGTGTTTAAGGAGGACCTGAGTTTGGGGCTCTTGGACAAGTTCAACCTTTGCAGTTTTACCAGGACTATGCTGGTGACATGGGACATGCATCAGAGACACCACCAGCAATTTTAGTAAAGTTTCCCCACTGAGGGTTAAATTTATGTCACTCGACTGAGCTAAGGGATGCCCAGATAGCTGGTAAAACATTATTTCTAGGCGTGTCTATGAGGTTGTTTGTGGAAGAGATTAACATTTGAATCATTAAAGATCTGCACTATCAATTTGAGTGGGCAACATCTAGCCAGTTGAGGGCCCAAATAGAACAAAAATGCTGAAGGAGAGTGAATTTTCTCTCTTTTTACCCTTGGACATCAGAGTTCTTGGTTTGGGGGCCTTTGAACTTGGACTGAATTATTTCACCAGCTTTCCTGTTTCTCCAGCATGCAGAGCAGATAACAGATCATAGGACTTCTTGGCCTTCATAACCACGTGATCCGATTTCTGTTCTCCCTCTCTGCTTATTTGTGTGTTTGTGTGTATGTGTGTGTGTGTGTATGTCTATATTTTGTTCCTTCTGTTTCTGAATAATACACCAAAGTTGGTTCAGTACAGTGGCCAATTTTTCCTTACTGTGGTGAGTAGTTTCATGGAAACTTTTTTTACCACATCCCTTGCTAAAAGTGTCAAGAGATTATCCTCATGACATTTGCATCCAGATTCCTTGCAGTAGCTTTCTTCTAACTCTGGATCAAATTGCTGGCATCTTGTAATATAGCCTCATCTCTCCAGAGGTTTGGTCTTTCGGGATTTCATGGATGCTAGGATTTTACTAAGGGATGCCTATCTCACATCATGATATGCCAGAGCATTTTGTTTAGTGTTGTGTTATTCCTTTTGAGATGAGTTCCAATCATCATAATAACCAGTACTTTAAGAAGCATTACAGTAACTTCAAGGTTCTTTAATCTGTTAACTGATCTTGGATTTTCTGCTGAGATAAAAAAAATCATACCTGTTATCAGTTTATATATAGATTCTCTTATCTGTAAGTAACCAACAAAATCTGGTTAGTATAATGAAAGAAATTCTGCCTCTTGCAGGGTGTCACATCCTAGAGGTGAAATGTGAGACTTGTTACAGTGTATCTCTCCTAATACTTTTCTATGTAGGTCCATCAACAAAGAAGTTTAAGTCTGTATTTTCTAATAAATCAGTTTGGAGCATAGATTGTTCATGCACAGAGGTTAAATAGTTACGAGTGTCTTCTCCAGGTAATACTTGAGCAGCAGTATGGAATATGTTACAACAATGAATGTAAATGAGTACAAGAGAAAATAATAGAATTTCATAGAAGATAAGATCCCCTACTAAGAAATGTATATTTCTAGCGAGCAAGAAAGACTGTACAGCATGAGACATCATCAAGTTTAAAGGAGACCCTAAAACCAAATCTGCAGAAGCCTCTACTAGGTTAGCTGCTGTCCTTACCAGGTCCGGAGGTTTTGCTACTAGGTTAAATGGAAGATTGTAGTAAGCACTTGACCTCTAGTGATTCCCATGAAGTTGAATCACAACATTAAAAGCTTGTCCAGATTCCTTTTATACAAATAGAAAGGTTTATGATAATTAGGAAAACCCATCGTAAGACATTGTTGAAGAGCTCAACTTTGCTGTTGTAGCGCAAAGACAGCATTGGATGATCTATAAATGAATGAATGTAGCTGTGTTCCAATATACTTTATTTATAAACAGGTCACTGAATATGGACATTTTCTTTTACTAAACAATTTAGTTTTTAATATTTATTGTGGTTACTAATATATTTGGAGTTCTTTCCACCATCTTATTTTGTACTTTTTAAGTTTCTTATATATATATTTTTTACTTTTTCTTTTGGATATTTTTTAAAATTTTGTTCTCAATTCTATCTTCTGCATTGAAAGTGATGCTCTCTAATTCTGAAAATTCCTGAAAATTCTAACAAGCATGTTTAATTTAACAAATTCAAAATTTAATCATTATTTTTTCCCAGCAACCAAAATTATATACTATTATCTTTTATTTTACTTCTCTATATTTAACCTCATAATTTTAGCATGATTATCACTGCATTATACAGTAGTAGTTTAGATTTTCTTATGCATTTTCCACTTACTTTTGCTCACCATTGGTTTCTGCATCACAGGCCATTTTTGGGAGGGTCCATTTTATTTCTTTCTGGAGTAGGTCTTCTGAATTTTAGAAGCCACTTATTAGACTAATTTCTTTGAGATAATCTTTTCTTTTACTAGCTGCACTAAAATCTACCCTTTGTTCTTCTGTAATGTCTTGTTGTGAATGTCTTTGTTTAAGCATTTTAGGATTCATCAAGATTCTTGAATCTGAGGATTTATTCCTTTTATCAGTTTTGGAAATTTTTCAGCTATTATATTTTTCAGTATTGCCTCATCCCTATATTATTTATTAAATCCTTCTGATTTTCTTATTAGAGGTATGTTAAAAATTCTCCCTCTGTTCTCTACTAAACTGCCTTTTTTGGGATGCCTGAGTGGCTCAGTGGTTGAGTATCTGCCTTCAGCTCAGGGTGTGATCCTGGAGTCCCGGGATTGAGTCCCTTGGGCTCCCTGCATGCAGTCTGCTTCTCCCTCTGCCTGTGTCTCTGCCTCTTTCCCTGTGTCTCTCATGAATAAGTAAATAAAAACTTTTTTTAAAATTGCCTTTTTATTTTTCATCTCTTTATTACTCTCTCCTTTATTCTAACTTCTTCAAAATTATCTCTAATAGTAATTCTTCAACAGTGTCTAATCTTCTGTTTTGTCTCTTTACTGAGTTTCTAAATCCAATTATGTGTTTGAAATTTCTAGACACTACTTATGAAATATGCCTGTTCATACTCTTAAGTTCTATCTTTAAATATTATAAAAACAAAACAAAACAAAAAAAATAAATATTATCAGTGTAATTATTTTCAGTCATTGTGAGTCAGATATGGTTGTGTTCTGTTTGAATGTCAGTCATATATGCTGATTTGTTTTCTCTTGTGCCTTGGGATTTTTTATCTTAATTTCATAATTTACTTTATCTGTAAATTCATAGGGGCCTGGCTTCAAGGTACATTCCACTAGGATTTGATTTATTTCTGCCAGTCATTTGGGAGTGTTTTAAATTCAGTTCTTACCTTAGAGTTTTTCAACCCCATAGGTACTACAGATTTTTTTGTGTATGCAGGGTCAGTTTGTGAAGAAACTCTCAGAAGAATCGTCCCTTCTCCCAGAGCTAAGGTAAAATAGGTGCATTTCCTTCACATATCCTTCTGTGTTAATCTTATTTCTGAGGGACTTGTTGGCAAGCCTCATCTCATCTTATCTCATCTGACCTATCATCCTAGGTCCTAGGTTTTTTCTCCAATGCCCTTGTTTGTATAAAGACCAAAAAGCTGGAATCCACTGGCATGGATCAGCAGAAGCATCAGTGGGAACTGTTAGTTCCTACACTTAGCTGTCTCACTTGATTTAAGTTCTTGCTTCATTTTTAGCCTATGGAGTGTTTCTTCATAATGTCCAGCCATGAATATAAAGAGATTTAAAAAAACATTTTATCCAGAACTTTTAGGCATCTGTCCCAGGAGTTTTTCTTAATTTTTTATTTATTTATGATAGTCACACAGAGAGAGAGAGAGAGAGGCAGAGACATAGGCAGAGGGAGAAGCAGGCTCCATGCCCCGGGAGCCCGACGTGGGACTCGATCCCGGGTCTCCAGGATCACGCCCTGGGCCAAAGGCAGGCGCTAAACCGCTGCGCCACCCAGGGATCCCAATAAATTCTCATTCCACTAAGTCATTTTGCCTGAAACAGAAGTACTCTCTTGTTCTTTTTGGTATTCTGTGTTTACACTTAAAAATAAATAAATAAATAAATAAATAAATAAATAAATAAATAAATAAATAAATAATAATCTCCTTACCATTACTTTAGTAGTGTTTTGACAAAATCAGAGATTAACAAAAACTTTTTATTGTGGAAGGTTTTTTAGCTATTACATTGGGGACTTTTTAATATTGAAGCATGAGATGATAATGTCACAGACACAGAATTGAATTTAAATTTATAGCTGCATCCTGAAATTAAGTGTGATGCTTTTGTTCTTTTTACTGCCAAATATTTTTATTAAATCAGTTGGGTTTGACAGATGAATGTATGTATTTAAAGGTATGTTCTTGTGTCATTTCATTCAGTTAAGCTGTTATAACTGATAGATTCAATTGATAAATTCTCATTTTATTTATTTTTTTTTAATTTTTGATGCTTCCTTACTAGAAGAGTTGCGTCATCAGTGTTTTTTACCACAGGGTTCATTATAGCACTTTCCACCTCGCCATTTCCTTATATTGCAATGTCTTCTTTTTTGTAGGAGAAACCTGGCTCCCATTATTCATAATATTTACTTATTTGTTCAGAGCCAGTATTCACATAAGATGATTTCAGAATTGCTAACCACCCCTGTGAAAAACAAATTTCCAGGGGATCCCTGGGTGGCTCAGGGATTTAGCGCCTGCCTTCGGCCCAGGGCGTAGTCCTGGAGTCCCCATATTGAGTCCCGCATTGGGCTCCCTGCATGGAGCCTGCTTCTCCCTCTGCCTGTGTCTCTGCCTCTCTCCCTCTCTCCATGTGTCTCTCATGAATAAATAGATAAAAATATTTTAAAAAAAGAAAAAAAAAACAAATTTCCTAAGTAGAATATAATATTTGTGCATGGTTTACAGTAGATAGTCAAAATACTGTTTCTTAGGCCAGCTCTTGCTTTCCCACTTCCTTCATGTGGTTATAGTGTTCATGTAATACAGTTAAGTTCATTTGTTACGTTTATTCCACTTTGGGTTCCCCCAGGCCCTAGTTTAATCATTTATTTTGAGGGTATATGGAAACATTACAAGATTTTAAGAGTCAGATTTATTTACAACAAGGTATATTCAGATTAGTTTCACTGCCCTGCCCTCACCTTCACTACTCTTCTTTTTTTCCCATTTTTTTTCCTGCTTTGTTCCCACTCACTTTCTATAGGCAAAACTCATTAACTTATAGTTTATCCTTTTGGCATTTATTTTGAACAAATGAATATATATAATGAATACATATGTACTATTGTTATATCCCCTCTATCTTACATGAAAGGTAGCATACTTCATTTTGCTTTTTAAATTTAATATGTTATAGAAATCACTCCATATAAATTCAGAGAGATCTTCATTCTTTTTTATAGCTGCATAGTATTCCACTGTGTGGATGTCTCGTTTATTCAGCAACTTCCCTACTAATGGCATTGAGCACATAGGTTGCTTCTAATATTTTGCAGTTACAAACAGTGTGCAGTGCATAACCTTACACATATTCATTTTGTATTGCTGGAAGTTTATCTTCAGAGTAAATTCCTGAAAGTGGGATTGTTGGGGCAGAAGTGAAGTGCATCTGTAGTTTTTATTAAGTGTTGTCAAATTTCATTCTGGAAAGAGTTGTATCAATCTTCATTCCTACCAGCAATTTAGGAGAGTATTTCCCCACAGTTTTACCAATAACTTGTATTCTATTTTTTCCAGTCTGATAGATAAAAATGGTACTTCAGTGGTTTTTTTTTCTTATTTTACATTTCTCTAACATTTTTTTTCACATTTTTAAGGACTATTTTATACTTTGGGGGTGAGTTGTCCATCTTTTTTCCCTTTTTCTACTGCATTTTCAGTTATTTTGATTTACAAGAGCTCTTTACATATTACAGATAAGTCTTGCAAATATTTTCTCCCAGTTTGTTAGTTATCTCTTGTCTTTGTTTATCATGGGTTGTTTTATTTTTGTTTTTGTTATGTAATTATTTTTTAAAAGATTTTACTTGTTAGAGAGAGTGTAAGTGGGAGGGGGGCAGAAGGACAGGGAGAGAGAAAATCTCAAGCAGAGTCTCCACTCAGCACAGAGCCTAATACGGGGCTCAATCTAACGGCCCTAAGATCATGACCTGAGCCAAAATCAAGAGTTGGCAGTTTAACCAACTGAGCCACCCAAGCACCCCTGTATTGTATTTATTTTTATGTGGTCAGATTATCAATCTTTTATTGCCTCTGTATTTTAAATCTTTGTCTCTACACCAAAACTGAAAAGGAAGTTACTCATATTTTCTTCTAATACCTGTATGGTTTTATTTGTCAGGTATCTGATACATTTAGAGTCAATCCTTCTGCATGAAATGCAATACAGATCTAATTTTACCTTTTGTTCCAAATGGCTACCCATTTGTCCTGACACCATTCAAATCCATCTTTGCCCCAGTGATTTGAGATGTCACTTTTAGCATATACTAAACTGCATAGAATCATCACAGAATTACCTTTATACATTTATTTTGGCTTCTTCTTGTACTTTGTCATGGTGTAGTTGGTGTTATATTATCTGTTCATTGCCTGTAGCCACAGATAATGCTCCAGATTGATGTTTGTTCTTCTGAAAGAATAGTTAATTAACCCAGAGAAATTTACCTTCTGGCTATGTATTAAACACTGTTACCCAAATTGAACCCACAGCTATGAGGCATTGCTCCTTCTGTCCAAATGTTATTTTCAGTTTCTGTTGTATTATAAAATCGTTAGGCTGATAGGAAGCTTCCTAAAATGAGTCTCTGGGCTCCTTGTTTGAAACTATGTATTGAGACCTTGAAGAATGGCCTCATGAGTGCTAGCTTTATAAAGGTTCATTGTCTTTGGCTCCTTGGGTTGTTTTCTTAATTCAGTTGCTAGATCTTGGTAGACAAATTCTAACACTGTGATTACTGCCAGAGCAGACATTAGAATTATGAGGTAATTAAGCTTTTGAATACACCTACATCTAAAGTACAGAGTTGCCTGGTGACAATGACATCCTTGTTAAAATACAAAAAATCTGGGGGCACTGAGTGGCTCAGTGGTTGAGCATCTGTCTTTGGCTCAGGGCATGATCCCGGGGTCCTAGGATCGAATCCCACATTGGGCTCCCCTCAAGGAACCTGCTTCTCCCTCTGCCTATTCTGTGTCCCTCATGAATAAATAAATAAAATCTTTTTAAAAAATACAAAAAAATCTGAAAGTCCACAGACATTGCCCTTCGAGATGACTATAGGTTGATGTGAGGAGAAACACTATCCTAGGGGCGCCTGTTCTGCTCAGTCAGTGGAGCAAATGACTCTTGATAGAGATTACTTAAGAATAAAACCTTAAAAAAATACCATCCTAAAGAATCTTCCTGTTTACAAAATAAACGAGCTGTTTGGGGAAATAGATTAATGTAGGCTACTGCAATATTGTACCTTTTCCCTATCTTAAAAGGCCATAAGTATTTGATTAGTGCTGTACTCTGGCTTTGCTTACAAAGCACCTCAAGTTTTTGGGCTTCAAATTTCAGAATATATGGAAAGTACCCAAAAGCCAGAGGAGTATTTATTTATTGCCCTTATTTTGTCCTTTTGTTTTAATACTGATTTTATTTTGTTAGTATTTTTTTCTGACTTATTTTAAAGTGAAGAAGTTGCAGTCCAAATGAAGTTGAGCCTTTTCTTACAGTGATTTTTTCTTTTACAGATGTTATTCACACTCTTGATCTCCAGAGGGAGCAAGAGGGTTATAGTTAAACAGTAATCATTCCTGAAAAAGAACTTTTCTCCTCTCCTGTTCTCGCTCCTCCTCTCCTGTCTTCCCTTTCTCTTTTCCCCTACCTACATAAACATGTAGATTTTGAAGAGTCATGTCTTATCATTTTCTATTTTCCTGATTCTTTTGTGTGACATCCACATAGGTTTCCCTAAACCCTTATGAAGCCTATCTGTCTTCTAGTTGTCAGCCTTTCATTCCTGATAGTGGAGGGGGTACCCTGATGTCTCAAAAGAGTGATTCTCAAGGAACCCAGACGGAAATTTGTTTCAGCAATTAGCAATATTTCTTTGGAAATAGTATTGGTCCTTTCACCCCCATCGCTGCACTCTGCCCCTCCCCCACTCTGTTAGGGGGGCCTACACATTTTTTCCCCTTATTCCTACCCAACAACAGAAACGTTAGGGTGAAACTCTAAACCACAGGTCCATTTTGGATAGACATCTCACCCTCAGGGTGCCTTCTGGGTTGAAAAACTGGTCCATCACAAGATCCTTTGTTGATAGGTCAGTTATTAGGAGGTGCTTTGTATCTCTGTGATCTTCACGATGAAGGATCCCAAGTGTTTGCTATTTTCTCTCAGATAAAAGTCTGTACAAAAACAACTACCTAGTTCCAACATACATATTTTCTCTCTCTTCTGTGGTTATAGCTAAAATCTAGATGGGTTTGTGATGCCTGAGTCTGGACCTTAAATGTTACACTGAATCTTGAGAGCTTGCCTTGAGATAGATCTGGATTGGGTCAGGATAGTTCTTGTGCCTTTTGTCCTAATGTGGCTTGGCCTACAGAAACTTCCATCCTTGGTATAGCCCATGCATGAACCTACCATTTCTTCATAAGGAGCATTGGGTGTTAGGTACCATCTGTATGCTACTGACTCCAAGGTGTTTATCATCATCTCTGGCCCCCATTCTCAGTGGCCATTTGATATGATCACTTAGATGTTTGATTGAAATTTCAAATGTACTGGGTACAAAACAGAATCCTTGACTTTTCCTGCCCCAAACCTGTTTCTTCTCTAGTATTCCCAAATGGACCACCATCTCTCTATTACTCTTAGGAGTCATTCTTGATTTTCCATTTTCTTCACCTGCTACAATCTCATCCTTCAGCCAATTCTATTTTAATTCCAAAATATTTCCTACATCTGCTGTCTTTACTCTCTCCTACTCTCTACTTCACTTCAGCATGCTATGCTTCTCTCTCATCCAGACCATTAAGATAGATTCCTAACAGGAGTAACAATGGCAATGACTTGAAGAAATTTAATGTGCTTTTCTTTTTTCCCCAAATATACCTGCTCAGAGAGGGGATAAAAGAATACAAACTGAGGAGCACCTGGGTGGTTCAGTTGGTTAAGCGTCTGCCTTTGGCCCGGGTCATGATCTCATGGGTCTTGGGATGGAGCCCTTTGTCCAGCTCCCTGCTCAATGGGGAGTCTACTTCTCCCTCTCCTTCTGCCCCTCCCCCTTGTGCTCATTCTCTCTCTCTCAAATGCATAAACAAAATCTTAAAAATAATATAAAGTGAAAAAGCTAAGATTTGGCTTCTGACATTAAAAAATAGGGTCATACAGAAAGACAGACTTGAAAGCTAGTCTTTGTAGGGAGAGAGGGTTTTATAAATGTTTTTGGTGCCCATTTAGATAACAAAGATCAGGGCTGCAGGACTAGATTATAAATTTCTCCCATAACATGTAGAACATCTGTACTATTCACCATTCATGCTGAGTGAGTGATAAGGCTGGAGTTTCAGACAATGGGGCTATGGTAAAGAAGCCTGCACATCTGTCCACACTGATTTTTGGAGGAGGAAGACAGAGGGAAAGAAGACAAGAGATAATGGTCAGTTAGGCATTCTCATCTTCCCTTGTGGCTGCAGCCCAGAGGGAAAGAAGTCAATTAAATACCTGGAGGAATACAGAGAACAGAGGAGCTCCTCCTTGGCTTCTAGTCTGGGACACTGGGAAAAGTTACCTAGAGGTGCCAACCTGGAGGGTGACCACATGTAAATGAGTTCAGAGATATGGTCAGAGAGTGAGGATCTTATTTGTATCCCCAAGCCTTCCTCTGTTCTTCCAAGGCATGAATGTGGAGTTGAAAACCGCCAGGGCTGACATGGACCTGTTGAGATGGGGACTTCGAGACATTCAGAGGGGCCTGTAATGCCAGTGAGAGTGGAGGTGACGGCTAGTCCTACCTGGTGGAGAGCTTGGTACAAACCAAGATGTAGACCAGCTCAGCTTCAGCTGCAGCCCCTAATGACACCATTGTAGGCTAAAGACATTGGGGACAAGGGACATGGCTGGGGAGCCAGAGAAACCAGAGGACCCTGCATGGTTTTGAGGAGTCTTTTCCCCAAAATCCACTAGGTCATGAATGCTTCTCTCCCTCCATACACCATCCTGGAGGGCAGGTATGGTGCCAAAATCTAGAGACTAAGCATGTCTAACCAAAGAGGCTGAATTTTACCTAAAAGAACTACTTAAATCACCGTGTTTGTCAGGGGTTATCTCTCTGCTCTTTTTATTTTCCTATAGTTGATAGGGGCTAGTGAGCAAGAATAGATCAACTCTAGACCAAGTAGAAGTCTAATTTCTTCACATTTTTGAGTCCTGAGGTGGGTTCATTGCAACCCTGCTACCCTGGCTGCTTCTGCATCCACCCTTACCGCCCCTACAATGCCTACACAGTAAGCAGAGCAGGTCTTAAAAGTGTGGGAATTTGATCATACCACCTTTCCACATCTTCCAAAGTCTTCCCATTGGGCCCAGAATGAGGCACCTCACCTCAGCATACAAGGCCCCATATGGTCAGGACCTGTCTCTTCTCTGTCCTCATCCTAAAACTTGTCCTGTAAGCTCCAGCTCAGTGGCCCTTCTGTTCCATGAATGAGCTCTGCTTTTTCCTATCTCAGGTGTGTGTACTTGCTGTTTATACCGATGCCTTCCTTTTGTCCTTTCAGACCCAACTTCCATCCTTTCTCACTTTGTTCTGTGCCCCCTAGGCTGACCATATAAATTGCATCAGTAGACATGCTAGTTTTCTGGCTTTCTATTGGAATTGGCCAATGGGAAGCACTAGCAAGAAATCAGGAGGGAAAAGATACTTGTTCAGGGTATTTATTCTCCCTGCTTCTTTCTGGAAAGGTCACCGGCAATTGGCTGTATCCCAGGAGTGCCCTGGCTCCCCCCACCTTTGGTAGATCACACACTGTCTCTAGTTTCATTAAACTCTGTGTGTACTTTTGTCCAGAGTCCCTTTTGGGTGCCACCTGCTTTCTGCCAGACCTATCTGTCACAGTCTTATGCGTGCTCCCTGCTGGGCTCTCTGCATGCTAGTTTCTTCCTGAGTCTCAGCTCAGATGTCACTGCCTCAGGGAGACCTTCCCTGACTACCCACCATCTCACTGCCCTCCCCTGTGGCCTGCCTCTCGTCCTTCACTCTTTATCACAACATATTTTTAGTTTCTTGCATTACAGTGCTCAAAATCTGATGCTATCTTTTTTTTTGTTTTGTTTTATTGTTTTCTACTTGTCCTTTTATTTGGATTGTAGCAGGAGGCTTGTCCGTAACTCTGTATTATGTCCCCAATAGCTAGAATCAAGCTTGCACATAGTAGGCAAGTCAGTAAATGTTTTTTGAGGACGTGAATGAAGGACTGATTTTTCTTGTTCTTGAGAAGCCTGGATCTCAAGGCAGGGTATAGGGTGTATGGGAGGGTGTCGGAGGCAGGTCAGGAAGTTGTCTCATTTCCTTGCACCTTTATTGCATAAGGTGTTAACAAAGCCTCTCAGGTCCTATTCGCCAACTGGCTCAATCACTAATACTCAGGAGGTAGAAGAGAAGGTTCAGAATAAGCCCTTTGAATGGAAATATGGAAGGGTGTCTGTATCGTCTAATATCTCTGTCTCCTTAACCTAATTCAGGTGTGTCCAGTCTCAGCCGCTTATGGAAGCTGCTTTGTGTGTTTTTTTGGGGTCTGGGGATGGTGCTGAAAGAGTATCACAAAACTTCTTTCTGAGGGGACACTCTTGGAATGCCTGAGCTGAGCAGCGCGAGTGCCTGATAGAGGCTAACTGTCAGAGTTCCCTGTGGAACTTACCCAGCTCTCTGGGCTGTGCCCCTTGCCCACTGAGTCATACATTCCAAGGGACAGGTTCAGGAATCTGTACTTTTTAAAAGTTCCACAGATGTTTCTAGGATATGGGCTGGATGGGAGCCACAGGACTGGCATAAAGAAGAGGGGCTTTGCTTAGTTCTATGAATTCAGGGATCTCATTATGTTGTTTTAAATCTCCTGTACCATTAGCACAAAGCTGGCTGATGAGCCCAGTCCATTTTGTGTTTGAGTCAATCAATGTTTCCTTTCATATCTTTGGAATTATTTCTCATGGCAATAGGGTCTCGAAAACTTGGCATTTGAAGGGTAATATTATTTTTAACTTATAAAGTAAGAAACTGAAATCTGGGAAGGTTGGCAGACCTTTTTGGCCACAGTGGTTCTAAGACCACTCTCCTTCTACCAAGTTGTATTATAACTCAACAGCCCATTGGATAAAACTTTTCAAATGTGACACCCACCAAGTCCCTGTAGAGTTTTCTCTACACGGATTTCCGTGAAAGGCCATTTCATCAACCAATTTGGTGATGTAGTCACATTCACCTGAACTAGACCCATGTGTGCATTGGCCAGTGTTGGCTCTGGTCCTACATTCAGATTGTACAGCTTTACAGTCTGGGATTATATGACATATATCTTCCCTCTGTAATATACCTGGATTATTTTAAAAAATTATTGAAGTATAATTTACATATAAACTATACAGATTTAAATACAGGTAGTTGAATTTTGACAAATGTGTGCACCTTGTAACCACTATCACAATTGAGACATAAAATATTTCTTTCACTCCAAAATGTTCCCTCATATCCTACTCTTCCCCTACTTTTGGCTTCAGGCAACCATGATCTCCATCACTATAGATTTTGCATTTTCTAGAATTTCACACAGATGATATCATACATAGGCAAGATTTTGGGTCTCATTTCTTTTACTCAGCAGTTTTTCATTATTTATTTATTTTATTTTCATTTTTAAAAAATTTGTTTATTTGAGAGAGAGAGAGCTCAAGAGTGCGTATCAGTATGAGCAGAGAGGAAGGCCAGAGAGAGCAGCATAACTCCCTCTGAGCAGGGAGCCCAATGTGGGGCTTGATCCTAGGACTCTGGGATCATGACCTGAGCTGAAGGCAGACACTTAGCCACCACCCAGGCCCCCAGCATAATGTTTTTAGATGTAAATATTTTTACATTGTTCCCTAGTCTTTTTTTCTCTTACCCTATATTTCTACTACCACCACTCTCCTTCCCCTTTCAACCAGGGAGCTTAAGCTTGGTCTGTATTTTCTAGCCCTTCTATCAATATTCATATGACCATGTGCACATACCTGTGGAGAGCCCAGATAATTTGGGTTGTAAAGGTCAACCTCTGTGAACACAGACTAGAATAGCAAAGGGCCAAAAATGGATTTGGAAGGGCAAAAGGAGAATAATCAGCAGAGGTAGATGGGCATTCCTGCTTAACAGATGAGAAAACTGGGAAACTCAGAAGGCACCTACCTATACTTGGTCACCGGCCAGGGCAGGCTTCAGTGGAGCTCTTTGGACTCCAAATCCCCACTTCTCATTTACCTTAAGAGAGGTTTTCTATTTTTATTTTTTTCTTAATAAAAATTTGAAGGTCCCAAGGGCAATGAAATTTAAGGATATTTAGGACTTGGAGCAAAGATGATATTAGTGATGAATGACAATGGTGATGGTGATGATGGTAGCAGCAGTGGAGGTGCTGAGAATGATGGTAGAGATGATAGAGTGGCTGGTCATGACGGCGACAGTGATGGTGGTAATGATGGTGTTCTAAAGAATCACACTGAGATCCAGGGAGGACTGAAGGGAACAGGAAATAAAAACTCATCTTTTTTACAGTGCTTTAACCTATTTTTTCTTATTTCAGTTTCATAACAATCCTTTGGGGTGTGTATTATTATTATCATCCCCATTTTAGAGGAGGAACCTGAAGGCAAAGCAGTTACTCAACTATTGGTAAGAGAAGTGGGTAAAAAACATTTGGTTTACTCATTACAGTAAGGTGTTATGAAAATCAATAAATATTTTAGTGGTATGTATTAGGCATCTGACTGAAAAATGTGTCCAGGGATCCCTGGGTGGCGCAGCGGTTTGGCGCCTGCTTTTGGCTCAGGGCGCGATCCTGGAGACCCGGGATCGAATCCCACATCGGGCTCCCGGTGCATGGAGCCTGCTTCTCCCTCTGCCTATGTCTCTGCCTCTCTCTCTCTCTCTTTCTCTGTGACTATCATAAATAAATAAATAAAAAAGAAAGAAAAAGAAAAATGTGTCCAATTTCTCACTTATTTTTTTCCAATTTTTCACACTTAAAAGTAAATTTTCTTCGTGCCAAGTTATTGCTAAGTGTATTAAAAAGAATGGGTTGACCTATATTAATTTGGAGGGATATCTGTTTCATTGTTACTATTGTCCTGAAGTGGCAAAATACAGATGCAGATATATGTATGTAATAGATTCTATTTTTATTAAGTGAATATGAAACCTACTGATCCCTGGCTTCCAGTTTGGTTTGGCTAAGCTGAGGCTGGTTTCAGGAGATGAGCAGGTGGGAGGAGAGAGATCAGGAGGTTATTCCCCCCACACACACACCTGCTCCCTCCTTGCTTGGCTCTAGTTCAGGCAGGTGATCACAGCTTCCCCTGGTCTCCCCTTTCCCACAGCTTTGACCCTCAGGAGGTCCCTATAAAATCATTCCTTCCTCTTGCCCCTTAGGCTTGGGGTGGTAACTGCCTCCTGCTGTTCCCAGTTGTGGTTGTTTTACCCTTCCCGTGATCTTGCCCCACACCTTTTGTGCCTATTAATTAAGCTAATATTGCTCAGCTCCTAACCCTTCTGTGTCCTGCTTTTTGGTGCTGGTCTGGGACTTTGCAAATTATACCCCTTTGTGCCAGCAGCTCCCTGTTGATTCTGCCAACACTGGGTGCCACAGGAAGCCTAAAGGCTGAGGAGGAGGAAGGGCCTGGTCCACCCTTTGCTTGCTTTTTCTATTCTAGTCCTCTCACAACAGCCATGCTTTCCTGAACCATTAGCACAGCGGGGCACCTGTATCATCCAGGCAGCGCCTCAGAGCTTTCAACCCCAAGTTCTTCCCTTGGTTCCCTGGCCAGAGTAGTGATAGTCTCTTTTTACACTAATTTGTCTGTCTACCTATTTATTTATTTAATAAGTAAGCCCCACACCCAATATGGGGCTCAAACTCACGACCCCAAGATGGAATCTCATGCTCCACCGAATGAGCTGGCCAGGGCCCCGTGCTATTTTACTGTTAACTTTTCTGTGTTATGTCAGTGAGCTCTTTCATGTATTCAGCTCTCCAATACTGTTTTCTCTTTTTAATGTGGTAAAAAAAAAAAAAGCCACATTAGATACAATTTGCCATCTTAACCATTTGTAAGTGTACAGTTCAGTAGTGTTAAGTATGTTTACACTGTTGTGGAATCTCAGAACTTTTTCATCCTGCACAGCTGAAAGCACAGCTCTTCCCATTGAACAACTCCCCTTCCCCCTAGCTCCTTGCCACCACCATTCTATGTCTGTCCTTATGAATTTGACTGCTTTAGATACTTCATGTAAAGATCTCCAACTCTTTTAAACTAATTCTTTTTATTAAAGTAATCAGCATAGTTTATGTTTTCCTGCTTGGACTCTGGTATATCTCTATAGATGGTTCCTTCTTTATAATTTTCAATTAAACTCTTTGTGCTCCTTGATTCCTGCTGCAATCCTAGCTGATACTCTATCTTGAGAGGAGTAAGATAGAGTTACTATCTTGTTAACTACTATTTTAACTTAATTGTTAAGATAGCAATAAAGGGGAAAGCCCCTTTAAAACCAAAAGCAGTATAAATTGGAGAAAGACAATCCATCATATGGTTTCACTCATATGTGGAATATAAGAAATAGTGCAAGGGACCAGAAGGGAAGGGAGGAAAACTGAGTGGGGAAAAATTAGAGAGGAAGACAAACCATGAGAGACTCCTAACTCTGGAAAACAGAGGGTTGCAGAAGGGGAAGTGGGTGGGAGGTTGGGGTGATTGGGTGCTGGGCATTAAAGAGGGCACATGATGGGATGAGCAATGGGTGTTATACTATATGTTGGCAAATTGAATTTAAATTTAAAAATAATAAAACCAAAAGCACTATATATCATTACTAGGAGGAGGAGGAGGAGTGTTCCAAATGAGGCCATATCTGAGCCTCCCTTGTGTGTCACTGGAAGTGCTAACATCCAGAGAAGCAGAATGACAGACAATGGATGCAACCTCAAGAGTTTCAACAAACTCCATGGCTCTGGGCCTGAGGATCAGAAAGAGAAGCCAAGTGGGAACCCTTTCCTAAGAGAGGGTGCGGAGAGTATAACAAAAGCCCCATACTCATATTCACAAGTTAACATGGGGAAGAAGCCAGAGTGCCTGTGTCCTTAAGTGATACAAAGACTCTGGCTGTGGTCACGATGAGACTCTAGTCCCAGATGTCAGTGCCCAGCAACTCAGTGACACTTCAACATCCTAACTTAAAATGAAAAATCTGGTTGCTTTTACAGAGTAGGAAAATCCCCAACCACCAGCCAACTCACAAATGCCAGAAACTCCTTGTAGCCATAGTCCTGGCAAGAGATTTCCCCGGCAGGGTGGGGTCCCCCAACCTCTTTCAGAGGAGTCTTCTCTGAGGAGGTCAGATTTTAGAATGAGGCCCAGTAGGTCTTGCCCAAGGGATTTAAAGGGGAAATGGGGGGTGGGGGCAAGAGGTATTGTGGGCAAGTCCAGGGAGGACAGCCTTGGGTTTTTTGAATAATGCCTTGGTTGGCTGTGCACTCTGGAGAATATAGTCACTCCCTGCCAGGAAATAAGGACTCAAAACACAAGTCTGAGCAAGATTAAGGCATTTTTCTGTAGCAGCTGTTAATCAAGAAAACCTGAGCTCCAAGGACAGGCTATTACTCCTTCTTAAACTGACTTGGTCTCTTTGTATTTGGGTAGGACTATAACATGAGTTTCATGGCTGGATGCTATAGAACACACACATGCATACTCATTCAATGTCTACAAGCTCTATAAGCTCTAAGAAATGATTTACCAAGTTGTGTGAGTACATGGGGATCTGGAACAATTTTCTACCACCTATAAGTGTCACCTGATTCACAAAAGGGTCCATGCCCCCTCCGTGCCTCTCCTTCCCAGGCTGAGAACAGCTCTAGATTATGAATCACGGGAGGGCAGGACCATCACTTTCATCCTGAATCTCCAACAGCATTCTGCTTGGTGTGTTTTGTGTAGTATTTTAATGAGTATTTACTAAATTGAACATGTATAAGGAGACTTCAGCTTCTAGGAACCCACAATAAAGCATTTCCATCTTGAAGGTGGGCTTGTGATGAGTGACCCTTTCCGGGATCTCAGTGAGAGTTGCTTCTCTTTGCAGTGTGGCTCTTTGCATAGGGGTCTTGAAATCAGAGATAAGTAAACACTAGTTTGGGAGGCTGCATGCTTGTGTTGTTTCCCCCACCAACAGTCCAGGCTTTCTTTCCAATTTCATCACCTGAAACATCATAGTCTCTTTCTGTCTCTACTACTCCATGGAGTTATCATGGGGATTCATGATAAAAGTGAGAGAAAGGAAATGCATAGTTTTTGCAAAGCAACAACTGACTGCTTTCTGGAACCTAAGAGGAAAAGAGCCATCCCTCAAGTAGAAGAAACTCTAGCTGAGAGCCACAGAAGAGTTGGCCATCACAAGCCCAGCCAAGTGCAGGAGAAGCTGCTTACACATGTCGGATGGATGAAAGATATGTCAAAGCATTGAGTGGCTTTTACGACTATAGAGGACCATGGTTAAGACATGTGTTGTCATTTAATGGATAGTGCTTTCTCCTGTGGGCATAAGAAGAGGAGTGCCTTACAATCAATGGAAAATGGTACAAAATACAGGCTTACAAAGTTCAGGGAGCCACTACCATTTTACAGGAAAAGACAGATTCAGAGCCTCCTCTGCTGATGAGTCTACAATTAGGAGATTCAGCGTAAGGTTGGCAGATAGTTGACCAAGCACTGTGTGAGTAGGAGTATGCTGCATGCTTGTGATGCTACGAGCCCAATAACTATAACAAAAAGAAGATATAACAGGTCTCAAGAGTATGGAGGGGTAAAGAACCTGTCCTCTTAGATATATGGACTTGAGATAGACAAAAAAATTTTTTAAAAGCATGTTTTTTTTAAAAATTTAAAATATTTACGGTTTTGGGATGCTTCTTTATACAACAGCAAAAATTAAACCTGAATTCATAAAAAGTTTATCAGTTTTCATACCCCACAGCAAATATCAAACATCTTCAAGTAAATTTGACAGTAAATATTTGTCTTAAAGATTATATTTGTCGGGCAGCCCTGGTGGCGCAGCGGTTTAGCGCCGCCTGCAGCCCAGGGCGTGATCCTGGAGACCCTGGATCGAGTCCCACGTCAGGCTCTCTGTATGATGCCTGTTTCTCCCTCTGTCTGTGTCTCTGCCTCTCTCTCTCTCTGTATGTATGAATAAATAAATAAAATCTTAAAAAAAAAAGATTATATTTGTCAAGCATGATTTTTTATGAGCAGATTAAATTCTATATAGTCAATTATTAATGTCCCTAAAATAACAAAACTACTTCAGATTAATAAAACTCCAGAAAATTAACTATTACAAATATCTACATTTCTGCCAAATCTCTATTAATGGAACATGAATGAAAAGAATACATACAACTTGTTTTCTTATGTATCCCACCTCATCCCCACCTTGACTTTTCTCATGTATGTATAAAAATTTTTAGCCATTTCTGGTTCTTAACTCTCCATCATGTTTATGGTTAATTCTTAACCTGGGGCTCATGAGCAGAGATACAGGGATGGGCTCAAAGGAGCCTTTGCCCCCCTGAAATTATATGAAAACTCTTGGGTGGTGTTGAGAAGAGGGATTCTGGTTGTCATCAATTTCTCAAAAGTGTCCAATTTTTTAAAGTACAAAAGAATCCATGAACTACCAATCAGGATTCTGGATCAGTTGTGGCCTGGCCCTGGGCTGCTCCCAACAGTTGGAACTTTTGGCAGATTTATGGCCCTAGCAGGAGGTGGGATTAGACCCAGCAGCAGCTGAGTGAGTAACTAGGAAATGAAATGGGCTTTGTGATTCTATCTTGGTTTTGGGATGTGGCTGCCAAAATGTCCCTGCTCATCCTCAAAATAAACAAAGAAAAGCCATCACATTCCTGTGCCTTCCAGGTTCAATCTGGCACTTTGAACTGTTTATAAGTGACAAAAACCAGGTCCTAATCCTTTAGTTTTCTTCTCATTCTGGCAGGTCCCAGATACCTTGACTGTGATAAGGATAAGCTTAGAGGTGGACTGAAGAGGCAGTGATCCAAGCCACTTGCCACTGGTGGCAAAGAATTGGGTTGGATGGATTCTCCTTTAGTCCCGTGGAATTCCTCTACCTCGAAGGCCCGGCTTGGCTTAAACTGATGCTCAGCTCTGAAATTTCTAGGTTAAAAAGGGACTTGAGAGCATCTAAGGCTTTAGCAAGCATCAGAAATTTGTTGGAGAGTTTGTTCAAAACAGATTTCTTAGATCATCACTAGAGATTCTGGTTCAGTAGGTCTGGGGTGGAGTCCTGGAATTGTTCTGTTTTTTTAGATCAATATCTACAAGTGATTGTGAGAAAGGGGCCATAAAGAGTTTTGCTTTTCCAAATGTTGAGATCTTGGATGAAGAAAAGGACAATCTGGGCCCTCAAACATTCTCTCCTCCATGAGTTCATTCTGTTGGGTCTGGGTGCTCTCCTTATCTTCAGAGATTGGCCTGAGAGGGAAGCACTGTGTCTGTTTTATTTCTTTATAGTTGTGATTGCAAGGACAGGGATGACTTGGGTCTTGCTGCTGTAGCTCCATCAGTCTTGGCCGATAGGAAGATTCTGCTCAGCTCTGCTACCTCCAGCACTTCAGAATTTCTCCCCAGCTAAGGGAATAATCTCCTGAAAGGGCACTCAATGTGGGATGATACACCTTGGCTAACTCAACCAAGAATTGTCTGTTAGGCACTGTGTGTTTCTAAGCCCCTGATCGGCAGAAGACAGTGTCCAAAGTGGCAGTTGCTGTAGTCTCCTTCCTCACAGGAGGCAGAGTAGTATAGTGGGAAACCACCCATCTGGGAGTACAAAGTCCTACATTCATTCATTTATCCATTCACTGAACAAATATGGTGCTTACCATGTACTAAGCACTGGGTTAGGTGCTGAGATTCAAGAGTGAGCAAGACATAGTCTGTGTCTTCATGGAACTCTTACTCTATTCAGAGTGAAAGAGATTAAAAAATGGTTCTAAAGTGCCTACACAGGAGGGAATGGGTTTTCAATCTAGTTTTCAGAGAGAAAAGGGGATGGTATAGAGGTTCATCCTGAAGGTGATTTTGTATTCCAAAATGACTTCTCTCACATTATCTGTTTATTTGGGATAGATGGTGAAGGAGAGCTAATGGAGATTGTCAAGTGGTCAAAGACATCTCCCTCCCAACCTAACACAAAGCCACCTCTTGGTGCCAACATCTCAGAGTAAACAAATCATTACCTAATTCATTTACTCAATCAATCAATCAATCAATCAATCAAGTGATTAGCTAATGACAGCCATAGTGCAAAGAAATATATAGCTTTGTGGGAGTTCACAAAATGGATAATTAGTCTAGGGTAGGGCCTAAGGGAAAGATTTCTTAAGTAGGTAACCTTGAAGCTGAGACCAGAAATAAGAGGTAAGAATGGGTTTAGAATGAGCAGTAAGTTGGGGCCTAGCCAGGATGACTGTAGCTGAGGAAACATGAGGAAGAGTGTCCCAATGAAGTTAGAGAGAGGTAGAGTGAGATCCTACAGAGGCATATGGAGGTTTTTTTCTTTATACTTGTTGGTGTGTGATCTTGAGTAAGTTTCCTAACTTCTTACCTGTAAAATGGGGGGCAGAGCCAACCTGACAAGGTCACAGCAAGGATAAAAAGTTGCTTTGTAAAACATAGTCTTATAAAAATAGAGTGATTATGACTGCTCAGTGTCTAACAACTCATTTTTCTCACTTAGAAATGGCAGACTGGTTTTGGCAAGAGCCTAAATGGGACCCTCCTTAGCTCTTCAAAAGCCTTTCTGTATAGGGAAGGGAGCAAATCTGAC